>NC_068566.1:24152984-24456014 GCF_025698545.1 Gossypium raimondii | reverse complement strand
ACCGAAAGATTTTCTTTGGGGAAATTAGATTTAGTGTGGAATAATAATTAAAATTACTGTTTTGTGTGATTTCTATAACTTATATCTTTCAAGTGTACTAGGTTAGATATTTTATTCATGACGTAATATCAAATGTACCTCTAAACATTTATACTTTTGTCAATTTCACACTAATTCTTTTTTTAAACTTTAGGGTCTGTTGGATTACCAGTAAAATATTTTCCGTAAAATGATTTTTGGAAAATATTTTATTTTTCTGTAAAATGATTTACTGGAAAATATTTTCTGGTGTTTGATTGAATCTGTGTAAAATATTTTCTGCTACTTGGCAGATTTTTTGAAAATATTTTTCGGAAAAGTTGTTTTGACATATATTTTCTGCTTAGCTCTCATCAGTTAAATTTGAAAATCAACATTTTAAAAAAATTTATATTGATTTTTTATTGAAAATACTTACTAAAGTATTTATTTTTAAACAAGGCAACTTTTTTTGAAAAAATTATATTTTTTATTGAAATACTCATATGACAATTAACGTGTACTTTATGTTTATTTTTTGAATTTTCATGAGCTTTTTATAATTATTTTAATTTTAAAATTTTTATATTTTTAATTTATTTTTGACAGTGACATATAGTAGAAATATTCTTATGTTAGCGTGAAGTACACGTGATTGCTACACTAACATCATTAAAATTTTAATGTTTTAATTAACATTTCGTAGAAGAAAAGCATTTTGACTTCTTCTTTTTTTTAAGTTTATGATCAAATTTAGCTAAAAATAAATAAAACTAAATTGATTGAAGATATAAATGTTGATGGTTAAATTTATCATTATACCTTATAAAAATGTTTTTAAAGAGTCTTCTTTTTTATATTTGTTTTAGATATAAAATCAATTTTGGTCCCTAAAATTGGTAACTTTTACTATTTTGTCTCTGAATTTTTTTGTCCACAGTAGACCTTAAACATGGATTCTATCAAATAATTTAATATTTTTTTAACATTGTCGAGAGGTGATAAGTTACACTCGAGATAGTGTCACATCATTAATTGAAATTAAAAAATTAAAACATATAAAAATTGGAAATTATAAACATAAAATTAATTTTCTTACCCATGCGATGCACGAGTTTATTGTTTTCAACATCCATACGATTATTAAAGACCAAATTTTAACAAAATTATAATGAGGTTGTTAAAATTTTTACTAATATATTTATTTTAAACAAAAATGTTATACAATTTATTAATTTTTAATTTTATAAGAAAACCATTAAAAGGATAATAATCGCTAAAATGTTTGCAAATATTATTATTATATTTCAAAATGGTTTAGAAATCTAAAGTAAAATTTCATGTTGAAGGTGTAACATTATCATTATTTGACTTGTTTTTTAATAAATATAAAATTTTGACTAAATAGTAATTAAGAATGTTTAATAATATGCAATAACATACTCGCAAATGAGTTTGACAAATGTAAATTTAAATTCTAAATAAAACAAAATTTTGCTTTTCTAATACCAATTGCTTTATTGTGAGAACATAAAATATTTTTACAAACTTAATTTTTCTAAAAAATGCTTTTAATGTGACATAACTTTTTTATAAAAATTTTATTTAATATAAAGATATTTTATAATTTTATAATTTTACTTTTTAAATTGTTATTTATTTATTATTTTGAAATTTTAAAATAGTTTTTCAGAAATATATTTTAAGATTAATGTGTATATATTACAGTAAATACTTATTTTTATAAAATTATTATTTAAATAATTAATTTTAAATTCAAATTTAATTTTTATTATTTTAAAATTTTTATGATAATTTTATATTAAAAATATGGTGCTGCTTAATTTCAAAGCTTATATTTGAATCATTATTTTCAAATTAAAAACTTTAATTATTTAATTATATTATAGAAAAAAGGTTTTTTTAAATATGTTCTAAAATATATGAAACTTTTATTTTAGAAACATGTTTTTTTTAAAAAATTTCCTTTCGTAATTTTAAATCAGATTGAAAAAATATCAATCTTTTAATTTCAAAATTTCCTTTTTTAATCAGTATTTTAAATATTCCTACAAAATAGTATTTGAAATAATATTTTAAAATGTTTTAAGATTTAAATATTGAAATATATTAAGAACTAATTTTGCTTGAAAAATAGTCTTTAAAATATTTAAATTGTTTGAACATGATCTAAAAAGAATTCAATCATCTTTCACAATTTTTAAAAATAATTCTTGTTACTTGTTTATATAAATCAAAACTTAAAATACGAATACAAGATCAAAATGTAAATTAAACCAATATCTTAAAGGTTAAACACGAAGTTGATTTGAAGTTACAAAGTTAAGAAATTCTTTTATATATAAAAGTCAATTCATATATATAATAACAAATTTTAAAAGTTTTAATTTAAAATATTTAAAGGATGGAAGATTAAAATGTGTGTTACTATCTAAATCGTAAAACCTCTTTTTTCTTTACTCGATTTGAGAACATAACTTGATGATTAGAAATTAGCATTAACATCTTATCATCGTCTCGTAAATAAATAAGATTTAATGTCTAATATAATAATTTGATTTTAATTTTTTTTAATTATAGATGTCATTGTTCGTTTTATGGTCTAAGGCCAATTCTGTTCGAGTAATAGTGATATTTAAGTAAAGTCTTCTTAACAAAGACGATTCAAGAATTCAAACTTGTTTTAAATGCTTAGTGAAAAAATCTATTTCCACTCGTTCCAATCACTTGATGATGTGTTAATAATATAGAAAGTTAAATGTCAACAATTTGATAAATGATAATGATTTTATGAACCCCCATTTCCATGTCATTCATGGTCCCTGCCAATTAAAAAATAAATGCATTATCTTTTGCACATTAAATGTATAGTTGGTAAGGAAATATTATGGATGAGGTGAAAGAAAAGATGATGTGTTTATTTAATATAATTAAAACATAATTAGATAAAAACAGATTTTAAAATTTATTTAAAATGAAAAGAATTTTTTACTTATAAACTTTTAAATTTTAAAAATAATTTTAAATACTTTTATAAATTCAAAATAGCATAATTTATAAATATTTTAAATATAAAATAATTATTTTTAAAACTAATTTAAATATTGTGTTAGACAAATTTAAAAAAACATTTTAAAATTTTACAAAGTCAATTACATATTAAAACAATGATTGTCTTATAAAAATATATTAATATACATACGACATATAGCGATTATACGTTGGATGGAATTTTTGATTATTGTGTATAAATTTACACAAAGCATATTTTGTTTTGAAAGAATACAAATCATATTAATCACATATTAACATACATAAACATTTTCATTTATTTTCAATTGTAAATATTAAACTTTTAAATTAAACTTATGTAAAAATTCCACCTTATAAGTTTTTGTACATGTATATATAAGTATTTAATTTCATTTTTAATTTATTTACCATAGTATATGTATGATTTATAAGAATTAAATTATGTAAAACTTATAAGGTGATTTTTTTACATAAGTTTAATTTAAAAGTTTAATATTTACAATTGAAAATAAATGAAAATGTTTATGTATGTTAATATGTATAATGATTAATATGATTTGTATTCTTTCAAAATAAAATATGCTTTGTGTAAATTTATACACGATAATCTGAAAAAGCTCCATCCAACGCACAATCGCTATATGTCGTCATATGTATATTAATATATTTTTATAAGAAAATCATTGCTTTAATATGTAATTGACTTTGTAAAATTTTAAAATGTTTTTTTTAAATTTGTCTAACACAATATTTAAATTAGTTTTAAAAATAATTATTTTTATATTTAAAATATTTATAAATTATGCTATTTTAATTTATAAAAGTATTTAAAATTATTTTTAAAATTTAAAAGTTTATAAGTAAAAAATTCTTTTCATTTTAAATAAATTTTAAAATCTGTTTTTACCTAATTATGTTTTAATTATATTAAATACATTTTTTTAATTATGTTCGTAAATCTTTAATGTGCAAAGAATATTTTAATTATTTAAATATATTCAAAAGATTTTTCATAATGCATATTAAATTATGATTTTTATGTTATAAATTTAAAACGTAAATTTTAATATGATTTTTAAAATGTTGTTATAAAAACTTCAAATATCCGTAATTGTATTTATCAATTTTAGAACTATTTTAATATTCTAAACATTATTCTAAAGTTATAAAATATTTTTAATTATTCTAAAACCTTGTGTTTATATCAATTTTAAAAACGGAGTCTAAAGTAAATAATTTAAAATATATTTAAAATAAATATCAAATACTAAAATTTGTTAACAATGTTAAATTCTATCTTTAAACCATTTTAATATAATTTAGTATTTATTAAATTCAATAAATAAAATTCTTTTCATTTTTTTAATTTTAAAAAGTATTTTTTGAAAACCATGTGTCTAATATACTTTTATTTTATTAAATAAATCCATTATATTTTTACCCTAAACGAATCCATTATATGTAGAAGTGATCATGGGCCGGGTCGGGTCGGACCCAGACAAAATTTTATGCCCATTTTCTAGGCTCGGGCCCGAAATATGGGCCTAAAAATTTATCCAATCCCAGCCCGAAAGAAAATTGCTAAGCCTGAGCCCGGTCCGGCCCAACCCATATTAAATATATATTTAATATATAAAATATATATTTGATTAAAAATAAAATATATATATTTGATATATAATTCGGGCTGGGCCAGGCCCGGGCCAAAAAGTTTTACTCGAGGCCTGGCCTGTTTTCTAAACGGACCTCTTTTTTTGCCCAAACCAATATTTCGTGCCTATATTTTTACCCGAACCCTCCCATTTTTCAATGATCACCTCTAATTATATGTATATATATATATTTCAAATGAATCCATTATATTTAATGTACTGTTTAATATTTATTATATTGAATAACTTTTTTTTCTTTTTAAACAGTATATTCCAAACCATTTATCTAATATACTTTATTGTATTAAATAAACTACCAAAAAATATTGCTAGAAAAAGTAGAGTAGTAGACCTGTTCATAGGCCGAGCCCAAAGGCCCGCCCAAAAAGTGGGAGGGTTTGGATAAAAATATAGGCCCGAAAAATGAGCTTGGGCAAAAAATAAGGCCCGTTTTAAAAAATGGGTCAGGCCTCGAGTAAGGTAAATTTGACCCTGGGCCCAGCCCGACCCGAGTTTACAAAAGGGTTTTGTTGTTTTAATGCTATTTTCTTGTTTTCTACCTATTTTGCTACCATTTCACTATTATGTTACTATTATTTTGTTGTTATTGTTTAGATATTGTATAACACTTGTTTTATTCTTAATTTTGTTATTATTTTAGAGGTATTTGCTTGTTAAGTTGCATCTATCTTAGTGTTATTTAAGTATACATATTTTTTAAAATTTATTCTCAATTTTTTGGGAAATACTTATTTTAATGTTTTTAGTATTTTTGATGTATTATATATATAAAAATAATATAAAAAAACTAATACAGACGGGCCGGGCCAGATCGGGCTTGGACAAAATTTTAGGCCCATTTTTCTAGCCGAGCCAGGCCTAGGCCTAGATTTTTGGCTGGGCTCGGCCTGAACTTGGCCTAGCCCGGCACATGAGCACTTCTAGGAGGTATACTTCTTCTCTAGGTATTTGAACCAAGTTCGAATTATCAAAGTCGACATTATTGAGAGGAATTTACTTGAATATTATCCCTGGCCTGAACAAGAATTCTGACCATAAAACGGATGAGCACATATGTGATTTATTTTTATACCAAAAATTATATTAAATAAACTAATTTTCTTACCCATGCATCTAAATTAAAATATATTAAAATATTTTATGATTTTTTATAAAATTTATTAATAACTTTAAACGTTCACATGTTTGGAGGCGGTCAATTATGCAAAATGCACATGTTCAATTCCTAATCCAATCTCATACCATTTGTGTCAAACACTTTCAATCTCATATAGTCATGCTTATACCAATCTTTACATGCCAATTTACCTACCTATTCATGTCAAAACTATCATTTCTACTTAACTTATACATATTCGTTTATGCAACTCAATTCAACACATGAGTTTCTAAACATACCATTCAATTCACAAGTATAAATTCATCATTTTGAACTCATTTATATAGATATTTATTCTCAATCACATGTTACCATTTCAATCATTTCCGAGTCCATAAGCTCATTCATGCTCAATCCGCCCTTAGGGCTCGTTTTCCATTCATTTCACATATTGAAATTCAAATTCATATATCACTTCACATAACATTTATACAATTCATTCATTTATAACTCTATTAACCAACACAAACTCAGATCAGATACGCGGATTCCTCACCCTGCATCTCAATCTAGCACCATAGTGCATCATCGGATAAACCGAAAGAAAGATACTGGCACATATAATGCATCATTGGGCAAGTCGAAGCAATTATAATGGCACACGAGGTGTATATCGGACGAACCAAAGCAATTATACTGGCACACGTAATGCATCATCGAATAAACCGAAGTAATTATGCTGGCACATAAGTGCATCATTAGATGTACCGAAGCAATTATACTGGCACGTAAGTGCATCATCGGATAAACCGAAATAATTATACTGACACATAAGTGCATCATCAGATAAACCAAAACAAATATACTAGCAGGTAAGTGCATTATCGGCTAAATCAAAGTATAAAACTGTACAATTAGTAAAGTAACCAATTTCCAATTTCATCACGTAGTTCAATTCGCATCCCATCATTCTCAAGTCAACATCAATTCATCATATAACATAATATAATTCAGCTCAATTTCATACCAATTTCCTATATCAGTTAAGTCATACAACTTTTTATTCTATTTAATTTAGTCCCTATCTCGATATTCATTTCAACCATAGAATTTCAACACAATAACCATTGAAAACATACCTCAACATTATATAATGCATAATGTCATGAATATGTAGTAATTAGATTGATTTCGGGTCATAAAGATACAAATCAAAAGCTTGTGGCACTTGTCGTCGACTCTCGCATTTCTTTTCCTTCTCTACGATCCTGTGTTATTTTTAGCTACGAATAATAATTCAATAATAATACAGTGTCAAATTCCATACCAAATCACATTCAATTTCAAAATCATACATATTTTTTTAGTTTATTCAATTTAGTCCCTAAAGTCGGGACAAGCATAACTTCCAATCTAGAAATTTGGATTAAAATCTAATTTCGCAATTACTCATTAGGGATCTCCTATTTTTCATCCCTACTATCAATTTGACATTTTATTCATTCTGGTCCATAATATACAAAACTATTAATTAAGCTTTACAATTTAGTCCTTTTCTTAAACTAACCTTAATTTCTATCAATTTAACACCTAAATCATTCAATTCTCAACAGTGGCATCCCATCAAAACTTCACTAATTGTTCAAACTAATCCTTGCATTAGCTTAATCAAATTTCCAAGGTAAAAAATCTATAAGAATCAAAGGAAAATAGCTAAGGACTTACATGAAATTAAGGTTAAAAGTTTGGAACCCTTTAATAATGGTGTCACTTTCCTTTTCTTTTCTTTGGACGGTTTAAAATATGAAAAAAGATGATGGCTTTCCTTGAAGTTTACCTTTTATATTAATATTAACCTTTAATTAATTTTAATTAGTTTAATTATTCAAAATTAACTATTAATCACCATTTAGTGATAGTGTCATCATAATGCATTATCACCTATTGAAAAATGGTTTATTTACCATTTTGAAAAAAATTAAAATTTTACAATTTAGTCTCCGAATCTTAATTAATCACTAATTCGCTAAATTACTTATCCAAAATTCAATTAATCAATGCAATAGCTCTATAAAATATCTCTATTAAATAATTACAAGCTCAATTTACAGAAATGAGGTCTAAAATTCGTATTGTCCGACACCATTGACTTTCATATCGTTACAATTCTTCCCCCTTAAAAAATTTCTACCCCGAAATTTACCTGAAATATGATAGGGAAGATATACCACTGAATCAATCTCTCTTCGCTGACTCCCCTTTGCAACTGAACCACCATGGTTAATTCTCTAACCTCTAGCTCTAGGAGCAGATATTTGGGTTGAAGCAAGAATATCATTAACACTTATAAGACAATTTCGAGCAATATGCTCTAAAGATCTGCACAAAAAACATGTTCCTATTTTCTCCTAGCATTTACTTATGTGTTTTCTTCTACAAGGTTCACAGTTTGGAATACTTATGTCCTCTTTCGACTTCTTAACTTTGCCAATAGATACTGATGGTTGTTTAGCCCTATCTTTTTCGGATTCGTCATTTAATGAAACCAATTTCCAAGAAATTTGAGACTCATTTGCTCGCTTAGCTAGGGGCTGCGAATAAGTAGTCTTGACTTTCTTTCAGAATGTTTGGAGAGACTCACCTTTCTGATCTAGGCCTAAGGCCTGTAAAACAAGTTTTGCTCGTTCAGCTAGATTAGCAAATTCCTTGAGCTTATGTGTGGCTAACTGAACTCGGAGCTCATCTCGCAATCCCCAAAGGAATCGCTTACAACTCTTATCTTATGTAGGCACTAACTCAAGAGCATACTTGCCGAGTCGCAATAATTATTGTTCGTAGTCGGCTACTAGCATATTCATTTGCTTCAACATCATAAATTCTTGCTTTCTATCTTCAAAATACAATTCACTGATATACTTATTCTCAAATTTAGACAAAAAGAATGTCCAAGTGGCTTGATTGCACATGACGTGTGACAGTCAACCACCATTGATAAGCTTCTTTTTTTGAGAAAGATACTGCACAAGTGGCACACTCTGATGGTGAACATTCTAACTATTGTAAGACTTGGGTCGATTCTAGCTAGATTTTAACTAACGTGGGATTGAAACCTTTCAAATATCTAAACTCAATTGCTCTATACTTTCACAAATACTTTATCAGGTATCGTCGAGCTGCAACTACTAGCGCAACTTGCAGAGTAGCTCCCATTACTCTTTGAAGAATTTTCGCTATGGCACGAAGAAAGTTCTCATCATATCAACCTTCTTGTTGAGGTCTATCAACTCTATTATGTTGAGCACTAGATGGATCAATGCCAACCTTTCTCACTTTCAACGGAGTGATCACTACTATATATATTATCATTAACAACAGTTCTCGATTCCTTTGAAATCTTTAGTTATTAAATAGATAAATTTCATAATCAACATCCAAATCCTAACTCAGACTCGACTCAACTTTGGCATGAACCTTTAGACTCAATTCTAAGCTCGATTTAGTCCGAGAATTGGCTAAACCTATAGTCTAATACCACTAAATGTAGCACCCCAATTTTTGACCTGATCGTCAGGTCTGAGTTATGAGGTGTCACATCCGTTGCCGAAACAACTAAAATATGTTAAAATCAATTTATACTATTAGATAATTAAATCCAACCAAAACATGCATTTAATATGATATACACTCGTTTTCGGGTCTTAACAAACTTACGGAAGCCCTAAAGCTAACTTGAGATAGAAATAGAACCAAATTGTAAAGAATTCAAAATACAGGGTTGACGCCGCAACGTAAGGGGGTTCCTTATCATGACACAACATAATGTCAAGCATCGTAACGTGCCATGGCATTCAGATCTCGTAGACGTCGTATACTGTTTCTACACTTTCAAATGGATTTCAACTTGCAATTTTTTTCCAATCAAATTCTAAATACATTCCATTCATATTTCAGCTAAAAAATGCAATCCTGTAACATCAATTCATATACTTTAATGCCTTCTTCAACAATATGCAAATGCTTGGTTACTTGTAAGCTAAGCATCTATTGCAATACCTTCAAATCATATGCATTCATATCAATTTCACCAAGGCCATTAATATTGCAACATATCATACCATTTCAAAACCCAATTTAATTCTCTTTACAAGCCATATTCAATTAACCAAGCTCATACATTAACCTTTAAAACCATAAGTGCATATAAACATAGTTTTATATCAAATATGACCCAGCCTAGGTACATGCCAAAATTAGAACAAATAGAATTTGTACGAAATTCGTTGAGTTAGGGATCGATTTCTAGATGCTGGATCAACTGCTCGAACAACCTAAATCTACTTTACTTGCGAGAAAGAAAAACAAATCGTACACTAAGTAAGTACGTTCAGTGGTAAATTTATGATTCAAGACAACATAATAATATTATGCAAAATGCACATATTCAATTCTTAACCCAATCATATACCATTTATGTCAACCACTTTCAATCTCAATAGTTATGTTTATACCAATATTTACATGCCAATTTACTTACCTATTCATGCCAAAACTATCATTTCTACTTAACTTATACATATTCGTTTATGCAACTCAATTCAAAACATGAGTTTCTAAACATACCATTCAATTCACAAGTATAAATTCATCATCTTGAATACATTTATATAGATATTTATACTCAATTACATGTTCATTTCAATCATTTCCGAGAAGCTCATTCATACTCAATCCACCCATTTGGCTCATTGACCATTTGTTTTGCATATTAATATTGCAACATATCATACCATTTCAAAACCCAATTTAATTCTCTTTACAAGCCATATTCAATTAACCAAGCTCATACATTAACCTTTAAAACCATAAGTGAATATAAACATAGTTTTATATCAAATATGACCCAGCCTAGGTACATGCCAAAATTAGAACAAATAGAATTTGTACGAAATTCGTTGAGTTAGGGATCGATTTCTAGATGCTGGATCAACTGCTCGAACAACCTAAATCTACTTTACTTGCGCAGAAAGAAAAACAAATCGTACACTAAGTAAGTACGTTCAGTGGTAAATTTATGATTCAAGACAACATAATAATATTATGCAAAATGCACATATTCAATTCTTAACCCAATCACATACCATTTATGTCAACCACTTTCAATCTCAATAGTTATGTTTATACCAATATTTACATGCCAATTTACTTACCTATTCATGCCAAAACTATCATTTCTACTTAACTTATACATATTCGTTTATGCAACTCAATTCAAAACATGAGTTTCTAAACATACCATTCAATTCACAAGTATAAATTCATCATTTTGAATACATTTATATAGATATTTATACTCAATTACATGTTCATTTCAATCATTTCCGAGAAGCTCATTCATACTCAATCCACCCATTTGGCTCATTGACCATTTGTTTTGCATATTGCAATTCAAATTCATATATCACTTTACAAAAAAATTTCTACAATCCATTCATTTGCAACTCTATTAACCAACACGGACTCAGGTCAAATAGTGAATTTGTCACCTTGCATATCAATCTGGCACCATAATGCATTATTGAATAAATTGAAGGAAAGATACTGTCACATATAGTGTATCATCGGGCAAGCCGAAACAATTATACTGGCACACGAGGTGTATTATCAGACGAACCTAAATAATTATATTGGCACGCATAGTGCATCGTCGAATAAATCGAAGCAATCATGTTGGCATGTAAGTGCATCATCGGATGTATCGATGCAAATATCTAAAGAAGTTGAGTAAATCAGAATTTCATCAAAATATACTACCACAAATTTACCCAAATAAGGTCTTAAAACATGGTTCATCAATCGCATGAAAGTACTAGGCTCATTAGTCAATTCAAAAGGCATGACTAGCCATTCATATAAACCGAACTTAGTTTTAAGGTTGTTTTCCATTCATCCGCCCATCTTTCATTCGAATTTGATGATAGCCACTTTTTAAATCAATCTTTGTAAAGATACAAGAACCATGGAGTTTATCAAACATATCATCAAGCTTTGGAATAGGATGTCTATATTAAATAGTAATTTGGTTAATTGGTCGACAATCGGAACACATTTGATACATACCATCTTTCTTTGGCACCAAAATTACTGGCACCGCACAAGGACTTAAACTTTCACAAATGTGACCTTTCGCCAAAAATTCATCCATTTGCTTTTGTAACTCCTTCGTCTCCTCTGGATTGCTTTGATAAGCTGGTCGATTTGGAATTGTTGACCTAGGTACTAAGTCAATTTGATGCTCAATACCCCTCAAAGGTGGCAATCTTTTAGGTGCCTCTTCAAAAATATCTTCATATTCCTGCAAAAGAGACACAAAAACACTATGCAAAGAGTCGTGAAGGTTAGTAAAAGATAAACAATTTTGCCTAAGTCGGACAATGATGCAAGGCTATATAGTGAGTAAGGCTCGTCGCATATCTTTTCCACTCGCATAAAAATTACGAACCACTATTTTTTCTCACAAGAGGAAGCACTCACCATTGGGCCATCACTAATTTGGCTATTTTCACTAGAGGCCTCTTTTCTCTCAACCTTTTTTCAATTTTGTGTCTTACTTCCTATAATTTCCTTACAAAACTTTATCATTTTGATTTGATCATTGTGAACATATTTCGGATTCAAAGGGGTGAAAATGTACTTCTTCCATGGAAAACAAAGGAATATCAATTTAATTTACCATGATGAATAACATCATGATCGTACTGCCATGTCTACCAAGTAACAAGTGGGCGGCATGCATGAGAACAACATCATACCAAACATTATCAATGTAAGTCCTAAGTTTAAAAGTGATCAAACATTATTTTACCACACAGACCTTCGAACCTTCGAACCTTCGTTAAGCCATTAAAGATGGCATGGTGTAGGGTGTTTACTACATTGCAAAGCAAGAGAATCCACAAGGTAGCTGCTCACAACGTTAGCACAACTTCCACTATCAATGATAAATGAGCAAAGTTTACCTTTAATCAAACACATTGAATGAAATATATTACTCCTTTGAAGATCATGATAATCCCTCAATTGGATATTTAGGGTGCACCTCACAACTAGACAACGGGAATGAGTTAGTGGTTCCACCAACTCTTCTTCACCATAAAACTCACCTCCATCATTGACATCATCAATTAATTCAGGCATATCTGGATTTGTTTTATCTGAATTAGAGGTATACTTACCATATTATTTTATTAACAAAAGTCTCATGTTGGCACAATCATGACTATAGTGGTCATTCCCTTTGCACTTAAAACATTCAATTTCACGAGCTCTTTGTTGTTGTGGTGAAAAAGTAGTAAAAGTGGGTTGCTTAGAGGATGTAGAAGAAGGTTTTGTAGGAGCCTCACTTTTCCACTCAAAAGGTTTAGTCTCATCATGTTTTGGTAGCAATTTATCAATAGCATAAGGAGGTTTCGAATTTTTAAAAGTAGAATTAGAGCTTGTACCCCTATAATATTGTGATGCACCAAATGGACGAGATTGATGTTGTTGAAATTGCTGCTCAATCTCAATGGCCTTGTGTACCGCATCCTCAAGATCAATGTAGGTTTGAAGATTAAGAGCATTGGCTATCAAAATGTTCAAGCCATCTACGAACCGCACCATGGTAGTCTCGTCATCTTCTCTTGCATTTTCTCTTCGCATAAGCATCTCCATCTCTTTAAAGTATTCATCAACAGATCGATTACCTTGAACAATGCGTTAAAGTTGTTACTTAATATCCTATGTTAGTGAGGTTGGATAAAACATTTTCTCATGATTTGTGTCAACTGGTCCCACAAATCAACATCTCATTCACGATTCTTTTGGCAGTTCAACACAAGTTGAGCCCACCAACTTAATGCATAATCAGAAAATGCCAATGTAGCCAATGGAACTTTCTCCTCCTTTGGACATTTATAACAATGAAACATGATCTCAATTTTAGCCTTTAATCACAATATGCATATGTATCATTCTTCCCTCAAAATGGTGGAATTTTGAACTTTGCTTTAGCTACAGAAGGCTAGCCTCGATTAGGAATACCCAAAGTTTCATCAATGTGACGATATCCTCGTTTACCAGTATTAGAACAAAAATGAAGTTGTTCATTGTCCCTATCATCATCACTATCACGACCATAAGACCATTAGTTTGAAGAAGTCTCCAAATAAGCAAAAACTTGAGTTAGCATTTGCGGTTGATTGGTAAGCTGATTGGAAAGCTGATTAATGTTCTCTTGTAGTTCCGTTCGACATTTAGTTAAATTGGCCTCAAATGTATCACATACCTCGTTCAATTGTTGATGTTAAAAATTATCATCCCCGCAATATTCTCAAATGTAACGTCTTGTTCTTTGTCATCGGATGGTATCTTATCATGGTTTTTACGGTTACAAGTGTCACGAGTCATTGTGAAAGCCTAGAAAAACACAACACGTAAAAGAAAATTAAGCAAACCTCACCTTTATGCACTCAAAAATAAAATAAAATTCTCAATGAGGTAAAAATTAATCTTGTGAGTCTTTTAAAAAGTGTTTATATCAATCAATCAAAATGTATTAGTATCAACTAACAAAGCAAACTTAATAGCACTATGAGTCCAAAATCGGCTAGACACCAAAGAATTGTGTTGCATAGAGAAAGGGATGTGAAATGTGCTTTAACCTACTAACACATGAAACAATAAAGTGTTAGAATGCGTACAGGAATAATAAAAAGAGAAAACAAAGGAAAACAAGGTTAAGAGTCAATGAAAATTGTTGAAACTTGAAAAATTACGAAGCAACTTGAAAAACTTTGTTCGAGGTATTCTCGATTTCCAAAAATCACGAAATTTAAATTAAAGCCTCCTTAAATATTGTATATTTGATTTAAAAATTTTCAGCCCAAAATTCAATCCACAGAATATATTTTTATTTTTTTCATATTTTTCTATTTTTTCACTTTTTCGATCACTTTTTTGTGAGAATGATTTTGTTGATGTATGCTTATGTGCAAAATTTGACGTTACTTAATGATTTTATTTAAAATGATTGCAAGAATGCTCTATTTAAATTTTTGCTTTACATTACTCTGGACGAGCAATGATTTAACTTTGGGAGGGTCTAAACTCGAAATTATATAAGATTTTTCTAGCAATTTTACCACCTTTTGACTTAATAATTATATTAATTTTGAGTAATTGTTAAGAAATTATGTGATTTTGCTCAAATATTAATATTGGACATGAATTTATGAAGTATGTGAAATTATGCTTTATTACATGATATTTATGCATAACTTATATTATTTTCATGTTAATTATTAATATGTTAATTTTCACTATGCAGTGGGACCATGAAAGATGAGATTAATATAAATGTTGCATGGACATGCACACATCCAATCTATTTGGACAGTAAGACCATAAAAAATTGGGTTATAAGGATGTTAATTTCACCAAGTATTGCTACATGATGAACATGTCAGATTAATCATTGGACTAAGAAACCATCCAATAAGAAGGAGTCAAGCCCAATTTCGGCACAAGCATATGGCTGCCCAAAAGTCAGCTTAGGGATATTTTATTGGAGGTCCCTGCAGTTGGAAAAATATCAGAAATCGACACACCAACTTTATCTTTGAAACCGTCCAATTCAAATGAGCAACCAAATCACCTCTTTCTCCACATATTATGGCTGACAAGCATGAGAGAAATGAAGGATTTTCAAACTCTATTTTTAGTAAACTTTACCCTTACCTTCACCTATAAATACCACACACCTTTCAAAGCATCCCTTAATCCCTCATCACTCTTCATAACATCCTTTCATTCTCTGTTGTTCTTTTCATTTCCATTGCATTTCCCCTTCCGTTTTAGCCAAAAAAACCCTTTCAAGATCATCTCTTGGCCGACCATCTTGAGAAACCCTTAGCAAAGAAGCAATGGGCGGATCGGAGGAACACCTCAGTCAGAAAGACCCGAAAGGCTGCTGAATTGAATTAGAGTTTACTCTTTCCTCCTTGTTGTTTAATTTAAACATGTTTGCTAAGTGTTTATTGATCTTGCAATCAACAATGATAGCTTAATTTTGTTTAGCTAGGATGATTATGTTAATTCAATAATATTCATTTGATTCATGTTTAAAGTGTTTATGCCTCAGTCGATCATGTTTTCAATTAAAATCAATATGTGTTTCATTCATACGTGATTGGATGCATTTAGATTAGCTGAACGATCCTAACCAGACGAAGACTAGTATACGCATTATTGAAAAGTGCAATGCTGAATTTAGATCATTAAACCCGACTAAATTAGAGGTTCATAATATCTTTAGTTAGCTCTATTGTCTTGCATAGTTTTTAGGTTTATGTGATTAAACTGTTTCAAACTTAATTGTCCCTGTTACCTTGCATAAATACTAAGAAACCCCTAGTTTAATATGATCAGTAAAATGCATGTTTCACTAAGTAAAAGATTCGAGAGGACTTAAATTGGTTGCCAAACACATGAAAGATCGAGTTGCCATGGAATGTTTTCCAAACACTGTTAAGCATGATGAAAATGAATTGAATTGATTAATATGATTATCTTAGCCTATTCATGTTATTGATTGTTGAAATTGTGTTTTTTTTGCTAAAACCATTCATACATTTTGATTATTTGCATTTAGATTTAATTGCATATGGATTATCTTGCATATAGATAATTTAATTTAATCATTCACCACTCTAAATATAGTGTTTTTACCACCAAATTGTTAACTTATAATTTTACAAATAATTGATTAACATACACAGTCACTGTGGAGACGATAACTCATATTAGTTAGTTATTACTTGAATGACTGTATACACTTGCACAAAAATCCCGTTACAATACCCTTGCCCTTGGTGCCATTCTAGCTGATTTTCGACCTCTAAAAAGTCTTTACATCACTCAAACACACATTAGGCCTCCCAATGGCGCTATTGGCTAAATTGGGTCACAAAATAGACAAAAATGAGACATTTTCACTTATTTACCTAAAAATACAAAAATGATGAAAAACTACGCTAAAGACGCTATTTTGCTTGAGAAAAGCTCCTTAAGTGCGTTAGAAAAGCATAATTTGCCACATCAATTTGTTGCAAATAAACTCCCCCACACTTAAGTCTTTGCTTGTCCTCAAGCAAATACACAAAACATGGAAAAAGACGACTCTTTGACTAAATTAGGTAATTAAGTTACATAGCGGTAAAACATCAAACTTGCATGAGAATTACTTCAGATGCAACTCAAGAATGATATCTAGCTAATTTAATTATTCCTAATACAAACATTATTAGTTCAAAAAGTTAAAGTGTCAATAGAGATAGAGGCAATGTAAATAAACATATGTACAAATGTTATCCCTCAAAATAAATTATACGGATCGCTCATAGATATTTAAAAAGAATTGTTCATGTTCATTCTAACAAATTCAAGCTATATACAAATTAAAGTGTTGGCGACTTATTCGGGTCGCAAGGTCTTTTAGGATTGTAACAGTTTGAGGCTGAGGTTGGTATGTATCCAAAGAAGAGTTATCTAAAAACGGTTTAAGCACTATGAATAGTATAACACATAACATTGTTCCCAATTCCCCTAAAATGTGATCGTTTCATCTTATCGCCTTATTCTCCTTCTTTTACCTTCCTTATTTCTCTAGCAATGTGGAAGATAGTGGTTGATATTAGCTCGTTTTTTTGCACTATGATTTCGAGACTATTTTATGCTCTTTTTTTTTTGAGAATCTTTGACATTTGTTTGTTCTTTTCTCTCATAATGCTTTTGATCATCACTTTTCTTTCTGTCACATTTTCTTTTCTTTTCATGCACAATTTCTAGCAAGAATCAATTACGAGCTAATTCAATCCCTCTTCACTAATCACTTAAGTAAAATTTTGTAAGAAACCTCCATAATGTTCCTACCTAACCCTCAATGTCCATGGCCTAAAGTCAATTTGATAGTGCATTAGAAGTTCAAGGACTGTGAAGGGTTAAGTTTCGAACTCAATTTCGGCTCAACATTTCAAACACAGAGGCTCATTAAGAAGGGCAATGTAAGACTCAAATTCATGAACTAGGGATGATATAGTGTTTAAGGTTGGTCTTTTAGGCGCAAGGCTATACAAACAATGCATAAGGTCCTTCCCGGATTAATCACCTAGCTACAATTCTATTAAGCATACATCTACTTAAACAAATAATTAGCAATTCAAAATTTTCATCTACAAGGATTCATATCTTTTATTCATCTTGTGGTACATTTTATACATTTTCATTTAAGTTATTGACCGCCTCCAAACGTACCAACGTCCAGAGTAAGAATATGCACAAAATATATCAAATAAGCGATGTCCGCAAGTATATGGGTCATGTTGTAATATAGTTACAACGAAGCAGGTGAGTACTTTGAGGATCATACCCAAGGGAAGAGAGCACTAACTTAATCTTAACCTAAGCACAAATAAAACTAATTAGTACTTTAAATAAATTATATTACGAATAAACATAAAGAAATATTTTTGGTATTTTTATAAATAAAGAATAAAATAATATAAAGGAAAAGACTTTGGAAAATTTGATATAGAAACTAAATTAGATTTGAGCATGGGTGATTAGTTCGCTTCAATAATTATGACTAACTGTCGTTTTTGGTTCCCTGTTTAACCAACTAGTCGTTACCTTAGCAGTATCTCTGAATCTTGCACTAGACTAATGAGTTGGCAAGAGCTACTTATCTCTCGACCTCACAATCTAGATCGGTTAGGGGAAAAGGTGTTCACGAATATGCCATATCAATTTCGGGTTAATTCCCACCTAGATGACTTCCTAAGGTCCTCAAGCCTAGGGTTTCAGTTTTTCCTCTCCGGAAGAGCTGATCCACAAAGAAAACCCTGCATAACAATCAATTAATCATACCTCCACTTGTTAATCCCCCATAAGAGGATTAGTTCCTCATGGATCTTAAAAACATAATAAACGTGATGTAAAATATAAACAATAATAACAAATCAAGAAATAAAGGTTTAAGAGAATCTTGAATTGTATTAATTGAAACATAAAATCTACAAAGATTTGGTCAAGTTCCACAAACCAGATCTCCCAAAAAATGCAAAACTTAAAATAACCTAATGCCTAAGAAAAAAGAAAAACTAAAAACTAAAATTACAGAAAAAATTACAAGATATGAAAAGCTGTCCATAACAAGTTTTTAATGAGCCTATTTATAGATTTAAGGTTGTGTCATCCTCAACCCTAGGTCAGTTGACGCTCTTGTAGTAAACATTTTATTATGCAGACCAAAACGCCTCTGGCACATAAGTATTTCTCTTACAGGACCAATATTGTGATACGCTAGTGCCTATGTCGCGACATCGAAGGCAGTATGCTCATACTCAGGGTAGCTTTAAGGGTGTGTCATGACATCCCTTGGTTGTGTCACGACACTGAAGGTAGTCTTGGAATTCTTGTGTTCTATTCCCTATGTTGTGACATCAAACTCCCTGTGTTGCAACAAAACGACCAATATTGAGTTTGCCTTCTAATGGTCTCCTACACACTCACAAAGTATATTAGCTCACCCTTAGGCCTCATTCGGCCCTTAAGGTCAATAAAAGACTCAAATTACACTTTTTATTGAATGTAAATGAAATTCTAAAAGCTCAACTAAAACTTAGTAAAAATTCTTGTATTCAAGCTCCTCTAATGCGAAAACTAGTTTAATTTGCTACATTGAATTACAGTAGATCAAACTCCCCTAAACTTAAGTCATTACTTACCCTCAAGCAAAGCAAAAAAAAAAGTAATTAAAAGATGACCCTTAAGCAAATATGGTACAAATGTTGGCTTTGGAGCACATAACTAGGCATTTCATATTTACACATAATCTTGGCATGATATACAATTGACTTACCATTTTTGATATCAAACACCTAAGTTTAGTATGTTACAAATCACACAAACATTAAGGGTTTCAAATGTAGGAATCTATCAATAAATTATACAGGTAATTTAATTATCCTAACAGAATACAAATAGTCATAAATGTTATTATTTAGTATGATATCAATTCATAAATAAGCTTACCTAGTTCACATAGGGCTTTTTGGCTTGTAACATTTTTAGACTTAGGACAAGTATGTAATTCAAGAACAGTAAGCATTAAATAGTTTCAAGCACAAAAATAGTTTGGCACATCGTATTGTTCCCTATTCTTCCCCCTTAGCGACCCTTACCCGCTCACCGCCTTATTTCTCCTTCTCTCACATTCCTTATTTCTCCACATAGGAAATCACAACATAATAGAGTAACTACGATTAGCTCACGATTTTTTGTGCACTAATGAACGAGTCTTTTTATTTTTGGTGACATTGTCACTTTTTTTCTTCTTTTTCAATACATTTCTCATTCACGAATGCTTTTACTTTTAAGAACTTTTTCTACTTGTTTTGATTTTCTTTTGCGGCACATATTAGCTAACCTATAATCACTCTATCACATCGATCCTTCCTATTTCACTCTATTTTTACAAAATTCGACCATAATGTATCTATTTAACCCTCAATACATATAACCAGACATCTATAGTAGTGCAATTTAGGACTAAAAAAAAAGGGTAAATACAAATTAACATTTTTAGCTTGGGTTTTGCATGAAAGGTCATCGAATAAATAGGGTTTATCTTTTTTACTTTGGGTGAATACCAAACAATGCCTTCGGTCATCCCTAGGTATTTCAATTTTCACAAATTTAATCACCTAAACAATTACAATTTCAACAATTTATCATTTATACTAGCATGTTCATTTCCTTGTATTCTTTGTATCATATGGTACATGTAATTGCTCAATGCCTATTTACAGTGTAATATATAGAGCTTAGTAGTCTAATAATAAAAAATTTAAAATCATCTCTTGTCATGACACTTTTATAGTAAATACAATCAACCTATATATATGCTCCTAACTAATCACTTGTATTTCTACAAGCCCAAGCAAACAACTGATAATAAAAATAAAAGAAAATATAAAAATTGAAACAAATGCTCTATCTTACCCCTCAACACTTTAGATAACACATTATCCTCAATGTGTAGCCCTGAAAAGATAAGGAAAGAAGTTACCTGGTTGATCATGGTAGGTCGGTCATCTAATGGTGGGTACTTCATTCTTTATTATTGTGTTATTCGAAAGTGCTGTGCTCCTTTTATGTGGGTTCCTACATAGAAATTTCAAAAATAGAAAAACAAAACAAATAATATTTTACTGTTACTCTTACTCCTAAAATAAAACATCAAAATTATCCTAAAATTAATTATAGTTTTTCAAAAATAAAAGTTCAATTTAATCATCATCTAAATCCTCAAAATGGGGTGAGCGCCCCCTTTCCATGGGTGCTTTTCCTTTCCTTAAAACATACCCTTGGGAGGAGCTGCCACCCTACGGATTTGCATGTCGGGTCGGGCTACGAATGATAGGACTTTTTGGCGTGGAAGAGTGCGGCTAGAATGTTGCCTCATAATTGTCCTATTCCCTTTGAAAGTCCCGCTTAATAGGCTCGTCCTCTTCTTCCCCTTCTTCTTTGTTCTCTGTCTCTTCGAATCCAATGTTGAATGACTCAGATAAATCCAAATTTGGTAGATAGTTTGGTTCTCTGATATTGTTTTGCTGCACAAATTCCTAAATTACTGGTCCTGTTTCTTGCATCCAGTGGATCATCTGGTTTATCTTTGCGGTCTCACTCATTATTTCTTTTTAAGCCTTTGTTGTTGTTTTCTTTAATGATGTCGAAACGTCCATTTTATTCTTTGTTCTTTGACTCCAATTTGCAATTTTCTTTCTTTGAAGCTCAACATATTGAGTATATAGGGAATCTCCGATCAAACTTTTTATTGGCCTCATAAATTGCCCATGATCTTCCATTGGAACTTTAGCCTTTTTGTATAAGGCTGTCACAAGGTGAGGAAAGAACACCCCAACTTTTTGGCTACTAATGCACCGCTTCATGTTTTGATGTATCTATATCTTGACACATGTATGTTTTTTCTGTAAAATACCGTACAATAAGATAGCTCAAAAAGTATTTACATTAGAGGCATTCAATGTAGGGGTTATTCTAGTACAAATAAGTTTCATCCACATCTTAGTAACTAGGAATATAATTTCCTGATTAAAATTGGTCGAAAACTTAGTATCCGATATATGGTTCCATATGCCTATTCCTTAAGTATTCTACAATGTCATCCATGCTTATATTCCTAAATGTATTTAAATTTTTGTTATTTAGGAAGTCATTTACATAGTATGGGAGATTGTAAAATTCACATATATCTCAAGGAATAACCCGTACTTTCTTACCTCTTATCGTAAAGATTTCCCATATTTCATCATATAGTCTTCTCATCTCTTGATCTCTAAAAAAGGCATAGAATTCTTGAACTGCCGGAATAACCGCATTTTTTTAGGAGTGACACAAAATTGCTCCCATCAATGATACCAGACCAATGTCCAAATCTCATTACACAAAACCATTGAAGGTTCGAATCCCCGTTCTCGAATAAAAGTTTCCCTTGTAATTGAGAAAATATTTCTCGACATTTACCTTTTGAAATTTTCGAGGATCCGAAACCATAGAAGTTTCTTTTGCAATTGTCTTTCTAGTTTTCCTAGGAGGCATAGTTTCTACAGTGTTCACTATAAATTCTAACAACAATGAGCAATATTTCAAAATCAACGGAACAATAAATTTGAAGTTTTGGAACTTTTAACATTAACTTTGGAGTCTTTGTTGCTTCTCTTCCAATGGTGATAATGAGTTACCTTGTGAATGTTTGATTCGTCACCTACTCCAAATATAATTCCAGATAGAAAAAGAAAAAAGGGTTGTGATTTTAGGGATTCAATGAAAAATGGCTTTTTAGATTTTTATCAAAGTTGAGAGTATTTTGAGAGGCTTAAAGGGGTTAAGAGAAGTTGAAATGTAGGGTTAAAGTGTTTTTAAGTTTTAAAATAGGGATTTTGAGACTAAAACACAGGTAAGAATTTAATTGACTGGGTTGTGAAATCGGGTTAGGTCAACCCTATAGAAAATTACAGTGATGTCGCGACATAGGGGTTCTATGTCACAACACTCCTGGTAGTTTACCGTTGTCGCGACATCGAGGTTCGATGTTGCGACAAACTTTGAATATTTGGAATCCTGGGTAGACCATTTTCTGTGTCGCGACACAAAAATGCTGTGTAACGACATCGAGTTGATTTTATTGATCCTTTGATTGTGGACGCGGTGTTGTGACATGGAGGTTTCATGTTGCGACATCAACTTTGTTTTGAGACATTTCCACTTCCAAAGTGTTTCGGATCCTATAAAACACCATGTTAATAAAAATTACAGTCTACGTTAAGTAGTTAGTGAAATATACAAGAATATACATACAATTAAAGTTTTATTAGAACTATTAAGTTTTACTGCTGGATTCATCCGTCAATTCCAATAATGTGCATGAGATGTTTTCCTTGAATTATTTTTATCTATATTTGTCCAACATCTGTTGTGCCACTCCACTTTCTTCCGCTTGTCTCGATCTTTAATTATGTGCTTTCATCTTGCATTTATCACAACAAATACATTTCTCAAATTGAAACACTTATCCAAAGTTATAAGAATTTTGTAACTCAATGATCCCTTGAATCTCTTGTAATCATGTTCTCATAGGTTATCCGCATGATATACTTTTCTTTCAATTTTTCTCCCCTCAAATTTATTAATGACCTTGATTAAGCCTAACACAATTTCTAAAATCAGGGAATTACTAAAATTTTCCACAAAATTTATCATTATATTTTCAATTGACACCTTATTCCTACTACAACGGGCCAAACTTTCTTCGGTCATTTCTTTCAATTGGCTAGTATTTCCATTGTGTGGTTCAAGTACGGAATGGATGCCTTCTAAGTTCCTTAACTCTAAGTCCCTCTTTGGTATAGTCATTTCATTAAGGATATCTTCTGGTTTACTGGAAGCTCCATCTATATTTACAATTCTGAGCTTAGTGAATAATCTAAAACTTTGGAGGTCTTTAAAATTTTAAAGTGTCGAATTAAGAACTTTTTTTTTTGCAAAAAATATTTATGCTTAAGGGAACCTACTTAGAATTCTCACCCTTTTTTAAAACACTCCTTGTTGGTTCCATAGAGGTTGACAAATTACAAGCTAATTGAGATAGGCTAGCACAACTTACCTTATCAGTTATGACTTGACACTGATCATATTCCTGTTGAGATGGACATGATATTGGCAAAAGCGAGAATTCAGTATTTGACTTATTGTGTTCGATGATCAATTCTATTGTTGGCTTTGTCTCATATTGGATGCTCTATGTAAGGGTTGTAAATGATGAAACCATTGTAAGAAAGTAAGAGATAAAGAGAATATGACGTACAAAAAAGTATTAATTATCTCTACAATTCTCTCGTACAGATATAACCAACTCAACTGTCGCTTATAAAAAAGTAGAGGACTAAAACCTAATCTTGAAGGTTTGAACTTGTACTTCTTGTAGTTTTTTTAGTGAAATGAACTTAGAAATTCTTAATTTCTAAGTGGAAAAGGTTAAATAAGAATGAAATTAATGCTTTAGTTTTTATCGTTCATGGCAGTGGAAATTGAAGTTAATAGTCATGTTGGAATTGAAAACACTTGCAAGGATACTTGTGATAAAGTGTTAGATGCTTTAGCTGATAATGATATTCATGGTGAGGGGTTAGATAATGCAACTAATAATGAGTATCAGGTTAATAATGATGGAATAGTGACAGGTGTTATTTTCATCTGTAATGTTTTTCATTATTGTCTTGTTGCTACAATGTAAACTTTTCTGTTGGCACTTGATGCACACCAAATTCAGTTTGAATACTGAAGAAAACCACAAGCTTTGTACCTTTATACGATGACGAGGGTACATGGGATTTGTGCCCCCATGCATTATTTCTAAATACTCTGAGATGTCTCTAAATTTTGGCTAACTAAAGATGTCCCTTGAGCCTTGCATAACCTAAGTTAAATACCATTTTCTCAGTTGGGCTATTGGTGCAACTAACTGTTTTTTACCTCTTTAACTGCAGCCTACTAATCACTTAAGTCCTTTTTGGTTATTCAATGACACTATCTAGGATTTGAATGTTGTATTGGAACTTAAAGTTCCTTCATTTGCCTTTTAATGAATTTTGTTTTCTTCTGGTATTATGATGTGATGTCATTCAGTGGTTATAGTGTCACTTAAGTAGTCATTCACAGACTCTACTTCATCTGGGTATCAAATATCAAATACAGCATTTCCAATACAGTGTGCAGATCTAAATATAGGAAAGAACTAAGCTAGATGTCTACATGATGATTTCTGTCCAAATAAAGGAAGATTTCCTTTGTTGGAAAGACACTAGAAATTGGAGAACAAACATCTAACGTAAATACTCGGATATTTGATTTGGCAAAGTTGAAAAAAGTGGAGAGCTTTCCTGATGTTCATTATTATCCTAGGAAAAAAAAAAGGGATGATTTAGTGTGTACATGACATGATGTGTTCATTATTATCCTTGCCTTGCCTGTGGGCTACTGGAGAAAAATCCCATGTCCTCATTCACCTAAGAAAACATACGTGCAAAATAGTACTTCATACTAAGGAAATTTGAGCCAAAAAGAAAGGAAAAGAAGAAAGAGGTTAATGCCATTACAATTTTCGTTCAAAGCAACACAAAGGCAAAGATTGAATCCAACGGCAGACATAACCTCAACGTCTTCATTGGGAATGTTCCTGAAGTCCAATCACTAAAACTTTTGCACATAAAGCATCGATGGAACCACATGATCTACATGTATGATCTACATGAAAGTTGATTTAGTGAAACCTATTTGCTGCCTGCAACTCGATCAAAATTTCCAAGGGCAACAGAAATGGGGGCGAAAGGGGGATGATGAGGCTGGGAAGAACAGCAGAGCTTCTTGACCCAACAGGGAATTTTTATTTGCAAAATACATGGGCAATGGTTATCATACATTTCTCACCTAGTTGACAATCTATCGATAGAGCCAGGGCTATATGTAAAATACATTCAAAAAGGAAGCCCCAACCCAATAGCAGAAGTTCAAGTTAACTACCTAATTTAAAAGCATCAACAAAAAGACCTAAGCACACTCCGGCTTTCCAATAGTTAACCATTACCACAATCGACTGCAATCTTCCAGTTTTTAAAGAAGGGGACTTTCTGTACATAAGCATACCGATCCCCTCGATTGCAGCAACAACAACCCCAGCAACTAATACATCCCAATCACCTGTTTGTCCAAGAATAGTTGCCAAAGCATTTGCAGTATAGAAGCCCAAAAGGAGGAGGAATATCTTCATGGGGAAGTTCTTTCTTGCCGAGTTCAACTTCTCTAATAGCTGCCTCCCACCTGCACTTACTATCCTGCCCAGTCGAGTACCACCAAGATTAGAGCTGTCACTGTTGAGACTATCTTCACCATTTCCAGGCACCCCACCAGTGTCTAAGGCCAATGCTATTTTCCAACCATGTCTTTGTGTTGAACTGTTTTAAGGTGAGCAAAATCATATGGGTTGTTTAAAAGAGCATCTAAAAATTTCAATTAGCTAGCAAACAATCAGGTATCAGCTTACAATCATTAACAGAATCCTTCCGAGAATAGAAGGCCTTCGGCAGCTCAAAATTTTAATAAAGTTCAAATTTACCTCTTTTTGGGGAACGTTAAAGACTTTAAACCAATCTTCGAAGATTGTCCACTTAAACTAAGCTCATTGCTCCACCTCTGGATTGCACAAGTTGCAAGCGTCAGACATGAACTTGCAACGACATCATTCTCCGATATTGATAAACCTGCTTGCAAATTGATTCTTCCCACTTGACAGGCCATATACTGCAAACAGAGCACCCACAAAATCAGTGTGTCGAAGCAAAACAGATCAAATGTTTCTGCAGTTAATTGCAAATCTCCAATTGACAATACCACTGACATTCTACATAAAAAAGCCTGCCTTGTCTTCGCAGGTGGCAAGTTTCGAGTACTAAGGATTAATGGGCATCCAAAATAAGGCAGGAAATATGGAGTTGATGCATAATAAAATGAAAAGCAAGCCAAGGTAATCCTAGTCAGATAAAAGGAGCAAAATCATGAAAGACAATCTAGTCATTCAGGGAATTTAAGGTTGTCACCACAATCATATGCTTCGTTACCCGGACTCGGCAATTTGGGGTTCAGTACCCGTGTCGACACGGATTCCGACACGGAATACGGGTCTGATCGGGCAAAAACCAGTGGACACGGCAGTGGGTGAGAACTGAGATGGGAGAGAAAAAAAAAAAACTGATTTGTAAAGCCGAGAGAGAGAAGAGGGGCGATTGTAGGAGGTGGATGACGATAGAAGAAAGAGAAAAGACTTCCCAAATAAATGAACAAAAAAATTAGGGTGTAACTAGGGTAAAAGTACCATAGAGCTCCCTTACTATATTTTGGATTGCATTTTTACTCCCTCCATCGATAAATGGGTAAATTGACTCTTGTACACTAGATGAGTGAGCAAAACAACTCATTCATTAAAATTGCACCATTAAATTTTTATTTTGGTGTGGTTTAATGATTTTTTCGATCCTTTAACTTTATAAAAAAGTCATTTTAGCCCTCATTTAATTTTTACCTCTTTTAGCTATTGAAGTTACACTTCTTTGTCGGATCACCCCAAATAGATAGAAAAAGTTAATGTTAATTAACTTTGCTGACATGGCATACACATGAATTGTCATGCGGATGACATGTCAGCATTTAATTAATTTTTTAAAATTAAAAAATATATTAAAGTTTTTAAAGTTTTTAAAATTTTTATACTTTTTAAATAATTTTAATAATTTTAATTTGAATTTAAAATAATTTTATAATATTTTTGAATTTTTAAAATTTTAAAAATTAATTAAAAATACTAACGTGTGACCTAACGTCAAATATAGTAGTCATTTTGGTATATTTCTAAACTTAAAGAGTTATTTTCTAGCCATTTTAGTATTATTTATTACATTTTCAGTAGTTAGTAATTATGTAGTAGAAGTTAATAAAATAAGTGTCTTTAACACATTTTGTCAGCGTTAGTGACCTATTAGGTCAACACGAACTTTAGGTAGTTCCAATCAGTTAATTTGAGTGTGTAGGATGCTAAATTTAGGGCCCAATAAATGTAGGAACTTGGGACGAGCGATCCACAAGCTTCCAGAGTTGCTAAAGTAGGACATTGACCCATAAGACTACAAATTACATGTCGTGTCACGCCATGCCTTGTGCATGGCACGACATAAGACCAACGTGGAGCCCATGCTTTTCAAGGTTATTTTCATTTGTACAATCAAATTTATACGAAGATCTAGGACGTGCTAAAGACCTAAACCTAGGCTATTAACACTTCCATAAATAAGACTTTAGGGGTTTGATGTAACTAAGTCGTCTTAGATGCATTCAAAAACCCTCGTAGTTTAAGAGTAGGATTTAGATTTAGTTTTCTTCTATTTTCTTAAACATTTTGTTCTTTTCTCTTGGAATCGATTTTGATCAAAGATTTCTTTTATGCAATCGAAGTTATTCAGTTCATCTTTCCTTTGCAAGCGACGAGACTCGTTTCCCTAATCGAGAGATTCATTATTCCACTCTTAATTGATACAAATCAGGATTATTCTATATCTATTTTCTCTTTAGGTTTATTCATGTTATTTACATGTTTATATCAATCGAGTTTGAGATTATAAATACCATGAGTAGCTAATTCCCTTAGGGGAGATTAACGAGTTGATGATGAAGTGATTAACGAAGGATTAAGGGTTTCCAAGGATTATTTGGTATAAATTATGCGTTCTTAAACCCTAGACTTGACAACCCTAGGAAGTAATCAAAGGTTAAATGAAGTCGGGAGATAAGTTTGACGAGTAAACCGTAATTTATCTTGGTTGAGAAAGTGAGGTTAGGAGATAAGTGAGTATTAATCAATTCATTAATCAATTAGAGGCCGAGAGATAATAATTGGTTAGTTAATAGCTAATTTGCCCTAAAACCCAAATCCAAAGATAATTACAACCGCTGAAACAAGTTAATCTTCATGATCGGTTTAATCGATTTAGTTGTTTGTTTATTTAGTTGTTTATTTATTTTAGTTATTTAGTTTATGATATTTATCTCTTTTATGATTTATCATAATATAGAATTTAATTATTATTCACTACACCAAAACAGGTTTTTAGTGGCGCTTTTTATGCAAGCGCCGCAAAAAGTATTTGCGGCGTTTTTGAAAGCGCCGCAAAAAGTATTTCCGGCGTTTTTGAAAGCACCGCAAAAAATGCCGCTGTTGTCAGTTGCGGTGTTTTTAGAAATAAACGCCGCTATAGATCATGACCTTTAGCGGCGCTTTTCCCACAAATGTCGCTATAGATCAGGACCTTTAGCGTCGCTTTTTCCACAAACGCCGCTATAGATTAGGACCTTTAGCGGCGTTTTTTCCACAAACGCCGCTATAGCTCAAGACCTTTAGCGGCGCTTTTTCCACAAACGCTGCTATAGCTCAAGACCTTTAGCGACGCTTTTTCCACAAAAGCCGCTAAAAATACTGTTCTTTGGCGGCGTTTATGAAAAACGCCACTAACTTTTAAAAAACATTTAAAAATATTAAATATTAAAATCAAACGTTATTAATATAAAAAATTAATTAGTATTAAATATATACTTTTAGTCAAAAAGATAGTATTTAATCATATAATAAATTAATTTTTTTAGTCAAAATATTGAAAAATCATATTAATATTGATATAACAAAATTACAAATTCAAATAGTGCAACTAATTGATTGCAAAAAAAAAAATGCATAAGTTCAAAATGTACAGTAATAAACTTGAAAATTTATAGACTAAAATGGAAATTCAAAACCCTTTGAAATTAGACTGAAATGGGTTTACTACATCCATTATTTACTACATGAGTTTATTGCTTCTATAAACTCAAATTAGACATTGTTGAGGAAATATAACACATTCTGATAAAGTAACAGGCTAATGGATATTTTACTTTTGAGTAGTGACTTAATTGATTTAATTCACTAACTGCCATTGAAGGTGGTCTCTCCTCTTCAACAGGTCTTTCATGCAAGAACCAACCTATGGGTAGTGACTGCAAAATTAAGATAAGAGTGCTACTAGTTTAGCATGGCAACATGTGAAAACAAAAGGATTTTCATAGAGCAAAACCATAAATTTATCAAACAATTTAGTATGAAAAATAACGAATCCAAAACAAACAACATAAAAATCAAATAAATCAACTGCTAATACCATCGTTGAATCAACTTTAGTTTCAGTGTATTGATAGCTACAAGCGCTTTCTCCGGCTCCACCTTGGCATATTTTTCATCATTGATCGTGCGAACCTATGACTAACTTCATCTTGTCAGATGTTTACCTCAAATCATAAATTACAATGCTTGCCTTTAACATGAAATAAGAAAAATATAGCATGATGAATTTGAGTTCAGGAAGTTAGCAACAATCATAAGAATCTAAGACACTGCCATTCAAGGATCATTTCAAGGCTAGCACTTTTCGAAGAGAAAAGTACTGCATAAAAATAGCTCTGGAGTTGAAATTTACTTCAGAAGGTCCTGAATGCAAACATAGGGATTTTAAATGGATGGAAAAAATTATCATGGCAAATTTTCAACATTTTGAGATCGAAAAGAAAGAAAGCTTGTTCAGTCTAAGGTCATCAGCCAAAAATCATAAATTCTATAATCTTGAAATGCAAATACAACCAAAAGCTCCACAAATATTAAACCAAGCATAGTGAATAAATTTACTAACATATATCTCTAAGCAGAAAAAAGAAACGGGAGCCCTTAACTCAAGTATGAAGCTCAAGTCATTACTGACATTTATATTTTCTAGTAATCATGTGGATGCCGACATTCAAATTCTAGGCACAAATTGTTGACAAGCCCATTGAGCAGACAAAGAACAACATTAAACCAAAATCCAAAACTAATCCCAATTACATATAGCCGTCAATACATCAACATCAATCAATCTCATTGAAACTGAAAATGAAATCAATTAAGAAAACATGTCACTCCATTTCATTAAAGTTATTACAAACTAAAAAAATAGAGCTAGAAAACAGTGAGAAAAAACTACATTAACTAATAAACTGTTGATAAGAAACGTATATAAACATGCAAAAGAACAGATTTAAAAAAGAAAAAGAAAAAGAAAAACACATGTCTAACCTTCATAGAAGAACTCGAACGTTAAAACCCACGTGCCAAAACCAACCTGGAAAAATGGATTTTCATTGTTATAAATCTTTGAACTTTGATTGTCAACTTTTTTTCCAATATTTCTTTTTTCCTTTTCGCTCTTTTCTTGTTGCAAATAAATACAGGCAGAGCAAGAAAAAAAATTGTGAAAAAAATAAAATTAAAAAAGAACAAATAAGACAAAGCAAAGAAAACTTTAGTTACCTTGAAAGAGAGAACTTAGCTTTCATGGATACGAAAAAGTGGCCTAATAAGGGATCAAATAATAAAAAGGCCAAACAAAGAAAAGAGAAGAGCATGTGGAATTTGGATTATTATGAGCTCACTCAATCATCTCTACTTCACAATCCAAACTCAAACAAAATGCAAATCTCTACTATTCTGAAACACCATATATGTCTACAATTTTCTTATATATATATATATCACCAAAGTGTCTTGACCATGTCTCGCCACCCTAAATTACACAGAAAATAAATCACTACCAAGAAGGGTAGCAAGACAACTCAAGCAATTTCTTTAATCATCAAAATATAATCTTCACCGGAAAGTGAAAGTGATTATATCAAAATCGAAAAGTGAAGTGATTTACTTTGGACTATGATGACCATAAATAAATTAATTTATGCTATAAGATTAGATATGCTACCTATTTATTCATAAAATCAAACCGATTCTATCATGTGCCAACTGAGATCAAAGAAAGAAAATCATTAATAATAATAATAATAATAATAATAATAATAATAATAATAATAATAAAGGAATCACCCAAATCATGCCATCTATTGAACAATCATTAGCCAGTGAGTTTAGCAACTACATCAAGGACAAACTTTAAGCTTGCCATGAAAGAATCTTTATTATAGCTAAAAACCCAACATCCCTAACATTAAAAGTTAGCCAATGAAGAAGAAAGATATTTACTTAACCATAACTACACAAAACATATTATCCACAAAACCAAAACAGGAAGAAAAAAATAAATTGAATTTTAATTAATATAAAATCAGACTAATTTTTCAATATAAAACACTGTACCTAAATTTCAAAAGGACCAATACCTAAGACAACCACAGATTCCAAAAGATGGTTCACTTCAGTAGCTAATAAAAGAAAAAATCAAGAGAGAAAAAACACATTTTTGTCAACCAAAAAGATGCATAATTGAAAGCATTTTTGTCAGAAAACCCATAATATGAATAGAGTTAAAATTATATAAACTATTAAGAAAATTAAAGGAACAACTTTTTTATGGTTCAGCTATAACACAGACACACACACCAGTAGATGCACAAGTGAAGCACAAAAAATATAACCACTCAAAAACAAAAGAAGGCTAGGAACATAACTTTACTACGGAAAGATAAAACAAAATTGATGGCTTATCTAACATTAGTCTCATCAAAGTTGAACACTGCATAGTGCTGTGTCCCACCAAATTTATTGCAAAAGATCAAGAAAACGTATAAAGAAGCCAAATCTATGTGAAATTAAAAACATTTCACCAACCTGTTGCATCTTTACTTTCAGCATGGCAACTATAATTCTTCTAACTTCTCTACATTTTTTACCCAAAATATCTAAAAAGCATCAACTAGGATCACAATGAATAACCAAAATATCTAAAAATTCTATACTAGAGGGAAAAAAAAGGAAGAACACTTACAGCTCAAAAATCTGAAAGTAATCGTTGCATAAAGCAACGGGTCGAATGCTCCTACAGGAATCAGAATAGAGGAATGGCATTGTTCCAGTCTTGTATGTGACGCAGTTCCAACACCTTTTTGTTGAAGAATCGAGCTTTGCGGCGGATTGGGAGCTTAAATTTTGAAAGGAAAAGTTTGAATTTGGGAGAAAATGGAAGGCGTAGCATGGAGGAACCCGATAAGAAATAAAGGGATTTGGGAAATTGGGGGTTTGGATCACAAAGGGATTGGAAGTTTGGGAATTGGGGAAAATAATTTGAGGAAGAATAACTTAGGGAAATTTAGGGGAAACGAAGTTAGGAAATTGGGGAAATGAAGTCGGGAAAATCTGACATGGGGAAAACTAAAGGAAATTCAGGGTTAATAAAACAATGTCGTTTTGGTTAGTTTTATTAAATTTTGCGACATTTCTTAATAAGCGCCACTAAAAGCATAGGAAAAAACGGCACCGTTTGGGAAACTACTAAAATCTATTTGTGGCATTTTCTGCTGAAGCGCCACTAAAGCATAGTCTTTTGCGGCGTTTTCAAAAAAACGCCACTAACATTTTGCATCAAAACGTAACGTTTTGCAGTATCAGGCACAAATTTTGAGGCACTTTTTATAAAAATGCCACTAATTTCTATCCTTTTGCAGCGTTTGGTGAAAAATGCCACTAAGAACACAGATCAAAACGCAACGTTTTAGCATTTCTGAAACAAATTTACGGCGTTTTTCCATAAACGCTACTAGAAACACAAAATAAAACGTCAACGTTTTGCATACTCTGACATATTTGTGGCATTTTTTATTAAAACGCCACTAATGCATAAACACTAAAATAACTTTATTTTTTTTATCATTTTTATCAAAATCCCTAACCCTTAAACCCTAATATCCTAACCCTTAAAACCATAACTAAACACTAAGACTCTGACTATAAAAACTAAACTCCAAACAAAAGACTTTAAAACACTAAATTCCAAGCCCAATATAACAAACCCTAAACCATAAACTTAAAATACTAAACATTAAACTTTAAACTATAACCCTTTAAACCTCTTAAACTCTAAACCCAAAAAAATTTAATCAATATTAAGTCTGCTTCCACAATTTTTATAAACATATATAAGCTTTTACATTAATATATATCTATGTATATACATGTACATCAATATCCATATGAAATTTTTAGGGGGTTTAGGGTTTTAAGGATTATGTTTTTAGGGTTTAAGGGTTTAAAGAAAGCCATATGGCGTCGATTTTAACAACTTGGTAACTTAAATGAAAACTTCAAAAAAGTTTAGTTATCAAATTGTAACTTTTCATAATTAAGTAACTAAAATGAAACTTTCTCATAGCTAAGACAGTTTCAAATAACAGTTTTAAATACACCGAAACGATTTTGAAGAACCAAATCTTCACATGATTTTGAATAACCAAATTAATATTATCTCTTTTACAATTATATAAGAAATTAATTAATATAAATTAGAAAACACTAGTTAATCTAAACCTAAACCCTAAACCTAAACCCTAAAACCCTAAACCTTTAGCACATAACCTCTAAACCTTAAACCCCAGCCTTTAAACCATAAACCATAAATCATAACCCCTAAACCCATAATCCATAAACCTTAAAATAGTAACTCCTAAACCTTAAACTCTAAATCATATACCCTAAACCAAAAACCTTAAACTATAGTGATAATTAATTCAATATTTTAAAATTAATACTATCTCGTTTACGATTATGTAAGAAATTATTTAATATGCAAATTAAAAAAAACTCAGTAATATACCCAAAAACTAAAAATTATTTTAAATAATAGTATTTTAATTTTCCAATTTTAACAAATATTTTTCTATGTTTTTTATTTCAAATTATTTCTACGTGTCATTATTTTTTTTCTCAAGATTTTGAATATTCAATTAAAAACAATTTGAATTTTAATTAATATAAATAAACCAATTAAATAATAAATAGATAAATAAATTTTTTTGCGGCGCTTTTTCAAAAACACCGTTAAAAATAGAGCATTAGCGGTGCTTTTCCAAAAACGCTGCTAAAGACCAATAGCAACAGCGACGCTTTTTCAAAAACACCGTTAAAGTTGACTTTTTTTAAAACGCCGCTAAAAGCCTAGAGCATGAGCGGCGTTTTTTCAAAAATGCCGCTAAAATCATGAACATTAGCGGCGCTTTCTCACAGACGCCGCTAAATCCCCATACATTAGCGACGCTTTTTGAAAAACGCCACTAAAGCCCCTAAAACACAAAAAATGACGTCGTTGGGCTTAGTTTTTTTGTGGCACTTTTTCATAAAACGCCGCTAATGCCCATTTTTAGCGGCGTTTTCCAAAAAGCGCAGCAAATACTCGATCTTTAGCGGCATTTTTTTAAAAGCGTCGGTAATGATTAATTTTTAGCGGCGTTTTTTATCCAAACGCCACTAAAAACTCCGCTAAAAGCCTGTTTTGGTGTAGTGATTGTTTAGACTTATTATTGTAAAGAGGTTTTCAATAGATTTAAATCATCCTACCTTGGAGCACAATACTATATTACAATTTGACCCATATACCTGTGGACACAGCTGTTTTATTTCTTATATTTTTGGTGTATTATTTTCCAGTCAAACGTTCGTACGTTTGGCAGTGGTCAACGTGTCATCCACATGGGAACCCACGTGTATGACACATTAATAAAATTAAAAAATGTTAATTTTCCATCTTTTTAGAGCTATAAAAGGTGAAAAATTAAATAAATGACTAAAATAACCTTTTTTTTTCTAAAATTGGAGGGCCAAATAAGTCATTATACCTTTTGGTGTTTATATATAAAGGATAATAACAAATTTAGCCCTCAACATTTTACACATTTATTCAATTGGACCCCTACTATTTTATTTGAAATAAATTTATAAAAAAGTTATGAAGAATTATTAGAATTTATAAAAAAATAATAAAAACATTGACAATAATTTTAGGGAATATCAAGCCAAACTTATGCGAGGCTCATGGCTCAATCTCAATCCATTGGATGTGATGGGGTTACACTACCTCAAGACTCGATAATGAGGTCAAAGGTCAAGGTAATCAAAGCAAGATTGAATGAGACCATACAAGACTTCGTTAGAAAGGCCTTAGAAGCACATACAAGGATAAAATAAAATCAAGATTCACATTCTTGTTTTCAAGAAAATCAAGAAACTGATTCTTGGTCTAATTTTGCCATGTCAGGTGATTTCAAGAATAAAGAAAATCAATATTTCAAATCTTGGAATTCTTGGTCCAAGAAACAGAATCTTGAAGTCGATGCGCGGTGGATTACATGTACGAGCTTCAACGAGCCAATTTCGAAAATGAATGATCACAAATCCATGTTCTTAAAAATCGACCCATTGCGATTTCCACAAGCGCTTCATGAAGTTTGGAGAAGGACTTAGCTAAACATTAGGCCAAACTGTTAAAGTGACCGATTAGTAAACATTTTAATTTTTCTTTTTAACTTAATTAGTGGATCAACATGTAAAAATTGGGCCCAACGAACCTATTTAGACCCTTGGACAAATTTCCCATGCAATTCCACACTTAGATTTATTTTCACATGTTAATTAGTTAGTTAGTTAATGAGTTGTAAGGCTTAGTTGACAAACTTATCACATCCTTAAATTTAGGAGATTAGTTAGAGGTTGGTAAGCTATAAATAGGGTTTCCCCGTTGTGTTCATTCATTGATTATTTGCTTTTGGGTTAATAAAATTCTCTTTGATTTTTATTTTAAAGAAATTCTCTTGAGTTTTCTTTTAGATAAGTTTTAACAATCTTTTCATATTGTGTGTAATAGCTCGATTTTGGGCCCAATCGGGACAGTGGTTTCGGGGCCACTAATCTGATGAGGAAAAATTTAATATTCTTATATTTTTATGATCTACAGATGTACGAAATGATTTCATGAAAATTTTGATGTTTGGGCACTAAATTTAGTCGAAAGGACTAAATTGTAAAAAAGTACAAAACTTGAGTTTCAGAAGCTAGAGGTGTCTAATTGCTATGAAATTTTAAATTGGAGGTCCTTAAAAGGTAATTAGACCATTGGTTAATTTGGTGGACAAAAATGGACATGAAATAGGTGAAATAGAATATTTTTAAGTTAAGGGTATTTTAGTAATTTGGTGATTAAATGAATTAAAAAGCCAAATTAAAAGCCAATTTCTTCTCATCTTCAACCCCTTGGCCAAATTTCACATGAGGAAGACATAGCTAGGGTTTTTGAAGCTTTTAAGCTCGATTGTAAGTTCGTTTTAGCCCTGTTTTTAATGTTCTTTACATTTTTGAGATCATCGTAGCTCGGTTTAGCTATTTCTACCATTATTTTGAGCTAGGGTTTGTGTTTAAAAATTTACCCATGGATGACTTGCATGTGTTTTGATGTTTTATGGTAGAATATGAAAGTTTAAAGTGTAATAAATAACTTTTACTAAGTGATTTTTAGTGAAATTGCTTAAAAGGACATATTTGTAAAAGTTGTAAAATATGTGTAAAAAAATATATATGATTTAGTGAAAATTTTGGGCTGCTATAAGAGGGAATATGAATCGTCTAGGCTTGAGTAATGAGAAAAATGAATACTTTTCATTTTACGAGCCTAGGGGCAAAATTTTAAATATATGAAAAGTTAGGGGCAAAAATGTAATTTTAGCCATAAGGTGTTTTTGGGGTTGAATTGAAAATGTGTGTATTAAATGAGTTAAATGTGTTATGATAGATCAAGAAAGACGACGAATTGACCTTGACCGGGGAAAAGGTAATGTTGTGGACTAAGATGCAAACATTTGATTTTTTGGACCGAGGTAAGTTTGTATGTAAATAATGTATCGTTTTTACTTATGCTTTCATATTTTGATATATTTTGTGAAATGTGGATGAATATTTGATGTATTTGACAAAATATCGACAAGTGAGAAATTTCCCGGTTGAACCTTAAGAATAGAATAAGATACAAGTGACATGTCACTAGGAACCTATGTGAAAACTATGTTAAATTATGATTAAGTGAATCCGGGTGCTGGTCTTATAAGTTCTACCAGTGATTGGGTAATTCGACATGTGTTGTGGTACATAACAGCTTGTGTGAGTAGCACTGAGTAGTTACGAATGACAGACAGCTTGTGTGAGTAGACCCGCGAATGTGAATAGCTCGAGAACGAGCCTATGTGTGATAAATGATGTGGAGTAGCTTTGGCTACAAGTGTGGCACTATGTGCAATATTTCGATGTATCCGTTAATATTCTGATGTGTTCAACGGGAAATGACTAAGTGTAAATGATTGTGATTATGTGATGAATGAGTGCAGGTACATGTGTATATATATATTCATGAGCAATGTGCTCGATATGTGATAGAATTTTGGCTAGGTTGATGTGGAGTAAGTATGACTATGAAGACTTGTAAATATTTGATAATGACTAGCTATTGGAATGGCTAGCTATGAACATGCTTGATGTTATTTGTGTGTAAATGAAAGTTAATACCAAGAAAACATGAAAGAGTAAAATTAGTAATAAAATAGTTTTGGATAACAACCGTTGTGTAAATTTGAAAAATCACCAAAAATTGTGAAAATCGAGTTAGAGGTTGAATAAAATATGAAATTAAAGCTTATTGAGTCTAATTTTGCATAGAAGAAATGGTGTAAGTAAGAGAATTTCATATTATGAGATATTTGAATTTTATGAGACAATGTCAGAGTGATTTCGAAATCCCCTGTTTTGACTTTGGAAACTCATTAAAAATTGTATAAAAATAATTATGGGTTAGGATTTACATGTTTAAAATTCTTAATGAGTATATTTTCAATAGAAATAAACAGGACCATCATCCGAATCCCGTACGAAGAGATAATTATTTTTTAGTGAAAAAGGGTTGAAATTGTTAGACAGCAGAATAGGGATGACTTTAAAGAATAAACTGTACTTATTAGCTAAACCATAAATTTTGAAAATTTTATGGTGAGTCTAGTTTTAGAGAAATTTAGTGGATCCTAATTCAGAGTTCCGTAGCTCAAGATATAAATAATTTATTGACTATGACTCGCGTAGACAACTTGATATGAACATGAGTGAATAGTGAAACTATGTGCAAATATGATTGTATTATCTTGAGAACACATTATGAGGATTGATAAAACATGTTAGTAAATTGTTTATTATTTACATACTAACTTACTAAGCTATATGCTTACTCCATTTTCTTTCCCTTGTCTTATAGTGTCATCAAGCTAGCTCGGGGTACGAAGATCGTCAGAGATCCATCCACACTATCAACACTCTTTTGGTATTTTGAAAGAAATATTATGAATTATGGCATGTATAGAGGACTTGATTATTTTGTTATGTGTCATAATTGATTTGGCCTGAAATGTTGGCTTATGTTATTTGACAGTTCATTTTGTATAAGGCCATTGATGTTGGCTATTATTGGTTAAGTTGTACGTTTATGATAATCTCATGTTGTATGTTGATAAATTTGGTATAAGTGTGTAAATGTTTGGACAGAAAAAGGCTTGCTAAATAGCCTAACTTTCATCTACACGGCTGACCACATGGCCTTGTGCTCAGGGCGTGTGCCCCTGTTTTTCAAGAAAATTTTTAAAGTTTTCAAAAGTTCTCAGTTTGGTCCCGAACCACTTTCAAATTATGTATTGGGTCTTGTAAGCCCATATTAGGGACTTTATGATGAAATATGAAAAGTTTTAATTTGGATTGAATTTCATGACTCGATTTTGTATGATTGATTATGTTTAAGTCTGGTAATGCCTCGTACCCTGTCTCAGCGTCTGACACAGGCTAGGGTCATTACATTTAGTGGTATCAGAGCCATGGTTTAGTTGGTTCTCAAACTAACATAGCCTTTGTGAGAGTCTAGCTATACATGCCATAAATATACTGTGATAATGTGATAACTCTTGAAATTTTAAATTGTGTTTTCATATAGTAAATGGATCCCGGCCGTGCTATAGTTGATGAAGTAGAGAGTAACGTGCCGGCTTCCGCGCAAGGGACCGCGCCAGTTAAAAGTAGATCTAAAACACATAGTCAAGGAGATGGGTCTCGGGAAGTCTTCCTCCATATGATAAATAATTGGTGCACAGAATTTATTCGGCGAATCTGAACGCCCAACCTCCTCCACCCCCTCCTATTCTCCAACCGATTCTCATAGTTCCTTAAGGTACATAAATGGTAAGACTGGCTAAGCCTCTTGTTGATAAGATTCGAAAGCAAGGGGCTGAAGAGTTCAGGGCTAATATAGATGACGATCTTGAGAAAGCAGAGTTTTGGCTTGAGAATTCTATTCGGGTATTTGTTGAACTTTTTTGTACTCCAAAAGAATGTTTAAAGTGTGCTATATCTTTATTGAAGGACTCGACATTCACTGGTTGAAGACACTAGTATCCGTGGTTTCGAAAGAAAGGGTTACATGGGGTTTTTTCCAGGAGGAATTCAGAAAGAAGTACATAAGCCAATGATTCATTGATAAAAAACGCAAAGAGTTTCTTGAGTTAAAGTAGGGCCGAATGTCTGTGGTAGAATATGAAAGAGAGTTTGTTAGACTCAGTAAATATGCACAGGAATGTGTGTCTACCGAGGCTATTATGTGTAAGAGATTTAAATATGGGTTGAATGAGGATATTCGACTGCTAGTTGGAATCTTAGCGCTGAAAGAATTTGTGGTAATGGTTGATCGAGCTTGCAAAGTCGAAAAGCTAGATAAAGAAAAGAAAAAAGCTGTGATTAAGGCCCGAGACGCAAGAAAAAGGCCAATGAGTAAGTCATTCCAATCTCAGTCAAAGAAGTCCAAAAAGATGAATACTCGATTGACTGTTTCAGCTGAGTATTCACACCGAGATCGTGGGAAATCATATTTGGGTTCTAAAACCCAAGCTACTTCAATGACAAGTGTGGGTATGTTAAATCCGATAGACCTGAATGTCAACACTGTGGCAGACGACACCCTGGCGAGTGTTATATGGTTAGCTGTGCTTGTTTTAAGTGTGGTTCTCAAAAGCATTATATTAAAGATTGTCCTGAGAGGGCTGAGGAAGAAAATTTTCAGTGTGTTAGACCGGGTAATACAGCCAGCAGAGGTAGACCATTGAGAAATGCCAGAATTGGAGCTAGCAGTAAAAGTGTAGTGAAAGATTCAACTGTGAGGCCAGAAGCTAGAGCACCTGCTAGAGCTTATGCCATACGTGCTTGTGAGGATGCGCCATCTCCCGATGTGATTACTGGTACATTTTCTCTTTATGATATTAATGTTATTGTATTGATTGATCCAGGGTCTACTCATTCCTATGTTTGTATGAATTTAGTATCTAGTAAGAGTTTTCCTGTTGATCTTACTGAATTTGTGATTAAAGTGTCAAACCCTTTAGACAAATATGTGTTAGTTGATAAGGTTTACAAGAATTGCCCTTTGATGATTCAAGGTCACTATTTTTCGGCTAATCTGATGTTGTTACCTTTGATGAGTTTGATGTTATTCTTGGTATGGATTGGTTGACATTGCATGATGCCAAGGTTTGCAAGAATTGCCTGGGTTACCTTGGATTAGAGAGATTGAATTTTCTATTGATTTATTACCTAGGACTACACTAATCTCGATTACTCCGTACAGAATGGCTCTTACTGAATTGAAATAATTAAAAGCTCAGTTGCATGAATTGATAGGTAAGAGATTTGTGAGATCGAGTTTTTCTCCTTGGGGTGCTCCTGTACTGTTTGTAGAGAAGAAAGACAAATTTATGAGACTTTGTATTGACTACCATTAGCTCAACAAAGTGACTATAAAGAACAAGTATCCGTTACTGAGGATTGATGATTTGTTCGACCAGTTGAAAGGGGTGACAATGTTTTCAAAGATCGATTTGAGATCCAGTTACTATTAGTTGAGAGTTAAAGAGTCAGATGTGCCAAAAACCGCTTTCAGAACGAGGTATGGACACTATGAATTTCTTGTGATGCCTTTCGGTTTAACTAATGCTCCGGCTATTTTTATGAACTTGATAAACTGAAATTTTTGACCGTATTTGGATAAGTTTGTAGTTGTGTTTATAGATGACATCTTGATTTACTCCCGAGATGAGTCCGAGCATGCCGAACACTTAAGAACGGTGTTGCAGATTTTGAGGTAAAAGAAGATGTTTGCTAAGTTCAGTAAAAGTGAGTTTTGGCTTCGTGAAGTTGGATTTTTGGGACACATAGTTTCAGGTGATGGTATTCGGGTTGATCCGAGCAAAATTTTGGTAATTGTTGATTAGAAACCGCCAAAGAATGTATCCGAGGTTAAAAGCTTTTTGGGCTTAGTTGGGTATTATAGATGTTTTGTCTAGGGATTCTCGATGATTGCCTCTCCTATGACTAAGTTGCTGCAAAAGAATGTTAAGTTTGAATGGACCGATAAATGTCACCAAAGTTTTGAAAAATTGAAAGAATTATTGACTGAGGTTCCGGTTTTGGTGCAACCTGATACGGGGAAAGAGTTCGTGATTTATAGTGATGCGTCATTGAATGGTATTGGTTGTGTGTTGATGCAAGAGGGCAAAGTGGTAGCTTATGCCTCGAGACAGTTAAAACCACACGAGAAGAATTATCCGATGCATGGCTTGGAATTAGCTGCCATCATCATTGCTTTGAAAATTTGGCGTTTTTAATTGTATGGTGAGAAATGCCGAATCTTTACCGATCAGAAGAGTTTGAAGTATCTGATGAATCAAAAGGAATTGAATTTGAAACAACGGAGATGGCTCGAAAAAAGATTATGAGCTAGTGATTGATTACTACCCAGGAAAAGCGAATGTAGTCGTTGATGCCTTGAGCAGAAAATCCTTATTTGCTTTGAGAGCTATGAGTACGAGTTTGGCTTTGTCTGATGATGGTTCGATTTTGGCCGAGTTGAGGGCTAGACCATTATTTCTTCAGCAAATTTGTGATGCTCAGAAGAAGGACAGTGAATTGCAAGCCAAGAGAGCTCAGTGTGAATCAGGTTGTGATTCAGATTTGCGAATCGGATCAGATGACTGCTTGACGTTCCGTGATAAATTATGTGCACCGAAAGATGATGAGCTAATTTGGAAAATTTTACTTGAGGCACACAGTGATTGTTTATCAGTTCATCCAGGTAGTACGAAAATGTATAATGATTTGAAGGAATTGTAATGGTCGGGTATGAAAAGAGATATTTTTGAATTTGTATCAAAGTGTTTGATTTGCCAACAAGTGAAAGCCGAGCATCAGGTACCATCGGGTTTACTTCAGCCAATTCCCGAGTGGAAATGGGACGGAATCACGATAAATTTTGTGACAGGTTTGCCTCTGACTCCGAAAAAGAAAGATTTCGTTTGGGTTGTCGTTGATAGATTGACGAAATCGGCTCACTTTATACCGGTACGTACGGACTACTCACTTGATAAGTTGGCTGAGTTGTATATTGCCAAAATTCTGAGATTGCACGGAGTTCCTATGTCTATTATTTTGGATAGGGATCCGAGGTTTACTTCGAGGTTTTTGGAAAAAGTTACAAGAAGCCTTGGGTACGAAATTGAATTTTAGTATTGCGTTTCATTCGCAAACCGACGGTCAATCCAAAAGAGTAATACAAGTTCTCGAAGACATGCTCCGATGTTGTGTTTTAGAATTCGAAGGTAGTTGGGAGAAATATCTACCTTTGGTCGAGTTTACCTACAATAACAGTTTTGTATCGAGTATGCAGATGGCACTGTATGAAGTATTGTATGGTCGCAAATGTCGAACTGCTTTGTATTGGACCGAGCTCAGTGAGAAACAGATTCATGGGGTTGATCTGGTTAGAGAAACAGAAGAGAAAGTGAAAGTAATCCGTGATTATCTGAAAGCTGCTTCAGATCGAAAAAGTCATACGCGGATTTGAAAAGAAAAGAAATCGAGTTTCAAGTGGGTGATAAAATGTTTCTGAAAGTATCTCCGTGGAAGAAAATTTTAATATTTGGCCGAAAGGGCAAGTTGAGTCCGCATTTCATTAGGCCGTATGAGGTTATTGAAAGGATTGGGCCAGTGGCGTTCGGTTAGCTTTACTGGTAGAGTTAAAAAGAATTCATAATGTGTTTTATGTATCGATTTTATGATGATATCATTCAGATCCTTCACATGTAATTTCTCCGACAGAGATTGAGATTCGGCCGGATATGACCTATGATGAGGAACCGAAAAAGATTTTGGTTCGAGAAGTTAAACAGTTGAGAAATAAAAGTATAGCCTTAGTGAAAGTGTTGTGGCAAAGACATGGAGTAGAAGAGGCTACGTGGGAACTGGAGGAAGGCATGAGAAAATAGTACCCAAACCTCTTTTCTTGTAAGATTTTCGGGGACGAAAATCCCTAAAGGGGGGAGAGTTGTAATAGCTAATTCTGGGCGTAGTCAGAATAGTGGTTTCAGGGCCACTAATTCGACGAGGAAAAATTTAATATTCTTATATTTTTATGATCTACAGATGTATGGAATTATTTCGTGAAAATTTCGTTCGAAAATTTTGACGTTTAGGTAGTGAATTTAGTCGAAAGAACTAAATTGTAAAAAAAAGTGCAAAACTTGAGTTCTAGAAGCTAGAGGTGTCTAATTGCTATGAAATTTTAAATTGGAGGTCCTTAAAAGGTAATTAGACCATTGGTTAATTTGTTGGAAAAAAATGGACATGAAATAGGTGAAATAGAATATTTTTAAGTTAAGGGCATTTTAGTAATTTGGTGATTAAATGAATTAAAAAGCCAAATTAAAAGCCAATTTTTGCTCATCTTCAACCCCTTGGCCGAATTTCACATGAGGAAGACATGGCTAGGGTTTTTCAAGCTTCCAAGCTCGATTGTAAGTCCGTTTTAGCCCTATTTTTAATGTTCTTTACATTTTTAAGGTCCTTGTAGCTCGGTTTAGCTATTTCTACCATTATTTTGAGCTAGGGTTTTTGTTTAAAAATTTACCCATGGATGACTTGCATGTGTTTTGATGTTTTATGGTAGAATATGAAATTTTAAAGTGTAATAAACAACTTTTACTAAGTGATTTTTAGTGAAATTGCATAAAAGGACTTATTTGTAAAAGTTGTAAAATATGTGTAAAAAAAAGAAAAATTGTGATTTAGTGAAAATTTTGGGTTTCTATAAGAGGGAATATGAATCGGCTAGGCTTGCGTAATGAGAAAAATGAGTACTTTTCATTTTACGAGCCTAGGGAAAATTGTAAATATGTAAAAAGTTAGGGGCAAAAATATAATTTTTGCCATAAGATTTTTTTGGGATTGAATTGAAAATGTGTGTATTAAATGAGTTAAATGTGTTATTATTGATCAAGAAAGACGAGGAATTGGCCCTGACCGGGGAAAAGGCAATGTTGTGGACTAAGACGCAAACATTTGATATTTTGGGCCGAGGTAAGTTTGTATGCAAATAACTCTTTTGTTTTTACTTACGCTTTCATATTTTGATTGTGAAATGTGGATGAATATTTGATGTATTTGACAAAATATCGACAAGTGACAAAATATCGTTTTTACTTACGCTTTCATATTTTGATATATTTTGTGAAATGTGGCTGAATATTTGATGTATTTGCAATATTCTGATGTATCCGTTAATATTCTGATGTGTTCAATGGGAAATGACTAAGTGTAAATGATTGTGATTATGTGATGAATGAGTGCAGGTACATGTGTATATATAAATATTCATGAACAATGTGCTCGATATGTGATCGAATGTTGGTAAGGTTGATGTGGAGTAAGTATGACTATGAAGACTTGTAAATATTTGATAATAACTAGCTATTGGAATGGCTAGCTATGGACATGCTTTGTGTTATGTGTGTGTAAATGAAAGTTAATACAAAGAAAACATGAAAGAGTAAAATTAGTAATAAAACAGTTTTGGACAACAGCCATTGTATAAATTTGAAAAATCACCAAAAATTGTAAAAATCGAATTAGAGGTTGAAAAAGATATGAAATTAAATCTTATTGAGTCTAGTTTTACATAGAAGAAACGGTGTAAGCATAAGAATTTCATATTATGAGATATTTTAATTTTTATGAGAAAGGGTCAGAGTGATTTCGGAATCCCCTGTTCTGACTTTGGAAACTCATTAAAAATTTTATAAAAATAATTTGGAGGTTGTAGATTCATTTTGTTTCCAAGGTTCCTTAGGATTTTCCACATGTCATCTCCATCTTTTCCATCTCTTTTCTTTCATTTCTTTATTTTTTTGTCCTATTTAATTGAATTTAATCTTTGATTTATTTGATTCCAAGTCATAATTCATCAAGAAAATTGTTCTCTCACCTTAATAAATCAAGAATCATTCAAAAATAGGATTTCTTTTATTTTTCTTGTTCTTTTGAATCTTTTTGTTACAAAACTATTTTTATTTTGCTTAATTCTTCATTCTAAAAAATTATTTTGTTTTCTTGTTTTCAGATCTGGTTAACGACTTCTTTGAAGTTCAAGAACGATTTATTCTTACTCAAGAAACCCTAATTTGATCATTTTTGGACTCAGTTCCAGTTGCCTTTTTCTTTCTTTTAATTTAAGTTTCTTTTTCATTCAATTGTGTTCAATTACTAATCTGTTTTGTTTCTTTTGTTTAGACATCTATTCTGCAACTTTCTCTACTATCAAGAACGTCCCAAATCATTCCAAACACCTGGTTTTCAATGTTCTTGGCTAGCCAAATCTTATTTTGATATTTTCTTTTGATTTCATTCAGTTTTAATCGTTATTCTTTCAAATCTATTCTAATCGATTGCTTTCCCTTAATTGGCGTTTGGATAAGGGCTTAACTAAATATCAGGCCAAATTGTTTAAGTGGCCCAATTTCTAAACATTTTAATTTTTCTGTTTAACTTTAGTTAGTTAGTGGATCAAAATGTAAAATTTTGGCCCAAGGAGCCCATTTAGACCTTTGGATGAATTTCCCATGCAATTTTACACTTAGATTTACTTTCACATGTTAATTAGTTAGTTACTTGATAGTTGTCAAGCTTAGTTGGCATACGTATATCACACTCTTTAAATTTAGGAGATTAGTTAGAGGTTGATAGGCTATAAATAGGGTGTGCCTCATTGTATTCATTCATTGATTATCTGTTTTTCAGTTAATGAAATTCTCTTTGAGTTTTCTTTTAAATAATTTCTCTTGAGTTTTCTTTTAGAAGAGTTTTAACAATCTTTTCAGATTTTGGGAATCATTTTGAAGCTTTTTCTTGCGAATGAGTCTTTCTTGGAGGGAAAATTAAAGTCTTTTGAAGGGGAGGTTCTGGATTCATCTTGTTTCTAAGGCTCCTTAGGACTTTCCACACACCATATCCATATTTTCCATCTTTTTTCTTTTGTTTATTTGTTTTATTTTGTTCTGTCTTGTTTAATTGTTTTTTTTATATTTGATTTATTTGATTCCAGGTCATAATCATCAAGAAAAGACGTTCTCCCACCTACATCAAGAATCATTCAAAAACAATTCTTTTCGTTTCTTATAGTTTTGAATCTTTTTGTGACAAAATAATTTTTATTCTGCTTAATTCTTCATTCTAATAAACTATTTCATTTTCTTGTTTTCAAATATGGTTGAGGGCTTCTTTGAAGTTTGATCACACCCCAACATGCATGCATGAATCAACACAATTATCTCTAGATATCTAGTGGTATATTGCAAGTGTGACAGGTTGAGTTGTAATATTTATAGTGTTACAATAAAACACCCGAGTATTCCAAGGATTGAACCCAAGAGAGTTCAGGGATAAAGTGATTCCTAAGCAATAAGCATGCAAGTAGGAAGTCTATCTAATTACTCGCTAAGTACTATATTACGGTAATTCATAATCAAGGGTAAATTGCACTAATCGACTACCTAACAATAATAAGGATCAAATTGTAACGCATGCAAAATTACGCAATTAACAATTCAAGACACACAAGCAATTGGTTGACTTCCATGTTGTTGATTAGTCTTTGGTTTCGGGATCTAAAAGGCTTAAACTTCTAATTGACTTAATTTTACCTTTCGGTCACCACTATACCAGATTAGATGATTTAGTCAAGTTTATCTCTCGACCTCACCAAACAAACTCGTGACAACCAAATTGGTGCTCAATAGGATCTGCTCTCGGTCTCGTCTATCTAAATGTTCACCTAGAGGCGTCAATTCTAAGTTTTGAAGTCTATTTGATTTAGTCCAATTGTTTTGTTTTAGTCTTTGTACCAAAAACTAACCAACAACACTTCTATCTATCAAACACCATAATATAGTTATCGAACATCATTTTTACACAAACAACAACCCAATAGATATTCAAATCATTCATTAAAATAAGCACGAAGGTAAGGGTAGGAAAAAGCTTATGGATTCCTTTGATGACTACTTGGGGAAGATGATGACAAGAACAATGGAGGTGAAAATACCAGTAAATTTTAGATTTTTTATGCTTTATAGAGTACATAGAATTGTAATGTATTGAAGACTTTCAAATTAAATCAAATACATAGTGAGTTTGAGGACTAAATTGTAAAAAAAATAAAAAACTCTACACTAAAAACTAACTAAATTAACAATCCAACTAAATAAGTTCAAAAAAGAAAATACCCTAAACCTAACAATAAAGAAGAAGACAACTACTTAGCTAAAAAGATGATAGAAAGTAAAATAAAGTTGGCTCCTTTAAGTGTGCAGTCAAAGGGTGTTTTTATCATCTTATTATAATCCCAAAATTTGGATAAAAGATCCACTAGAAGCTTTATTTTGATTGGAGATGGCGTTGGACAAAAGACTATCCCTAGAGAAATGTTATCCTCATCAGTTAGAGGTGTCACGACACCCAGGCCTCGATGTCGCAGCACCCTAGACAGTGGCACACTCGTGGTTGTGGGGGGTCTCAATGTTGCGACATCACTGGTGTTGGCTTCAATTTCTTCATTTCAACACCTTTAAGGATATCACAAGTTTGAAGGTTCGGTATCACAACATTGGCTTGATGTTGCGAGATCCTACCTTTGGTGCCGCGACTCTCTTGATGGTAGGCTTGTAACAACCCTTACCCGATTCAGTCATCGAACATGAGCTATAGGATGCTACAATAGAAAAAAGAAACAAAAACATACATTTTCATCAATAATATTCAATAAATAAATTCTTATGTTTAATATGAATTTTAAACAAATTTGAGTCTTATTTGAGCTTACAAAAGCTCTTAAACCGAATCAAAATCAATTTAGGATTATTTTTAAACTTTTACAAAAGGAAGGGCAAAAATTGCAAAACAGGGGGTCACATGGCTGTGTGACAAGCTGAGGTCGTGTGGTGCTGAATCAGATAGCCGTGTCCTCAAACCATGCTATAGACTGTGGCCGTGTAAATTCGAGTCACTAGATCATTTCATGAGGTCGTAGAACAAACTGTGGTTGTGTGGACTTAAATGTAAAATTTATACACCTTCACACAGCTGTGTCGCTAGGCTGTGTGAGTGTCTGTGATTGTGTTTACCCAAAAACACCTTGATAATACAGAGCACACGGCTATGTCACTTGCGTGTGTGTGACAGATGACCGTGTGTTAGACCGTTTACGACATTATAGACCACCTAAGGCATATCATAAATCATCCTTTCCAAATTTACCTATAATGCATTCAATAACCAATGTAAATATGTCCCAAAACTTGATAAATTCATGATATATCATAGCATAAACTCTTTTCCTAAACATACAACCAATATGCCTTCTTTGGCATCAACACAACATTAGAATCAAGTCATTAAATTTAAAACAAAGCCCTTAACCGTTTCATACCACATTCTATTTCATATTCATACCAACATCTAAAATTTGTCATTACCATTAACCTTTTAAATACCAAACTTGGCAACAAACCGTACATCACATAACAAGTTACCATATAAACTTTTATACATGCGTAACCAAACTAAAACACGTTCATCAACTTGTACAAGTTTAACCATCCTATGCATATGCCACAATAACCAAGTTTAAATAATCAAAAGTCTACTGAATCGAGAGATGGTAGGTGTGTGCTTCTCGTTGATCCGATTGACACATTTTAAATGTCCAAAATCAACAAAAAAAAAACTAGTAACGCGGGTAAGTATTTTAAATACTTGGTAAACTTATACAATATAAACTTTTACTTACCTTAATTACTTTTCATATAAAATTCATTATGCAAAACATCACCAAACAAGTAAGGTTTTGAACTTAAAACCATACATATAACCTCAAATGATCATTTTCCATCACAATTCAATTTACACCTTATATCCATATATTGAACATCCAATTGCCAACTCCAATTACATAACTTCACATTTCCATATTTTAATTCTACCTGATGAAACATCATTAAAGAACTCAATACATAGATGAAAATAATAGTGCTCGGTTACCTGTTCAGGTTAAACCTACACAACAAATATCAATTGCTAGTTCGAGCTAATAATAAACAATAGTGCTTGGTTACCTATTTAGGTTAAACCTACACAACAATTAGCCTAGCCAGGGATTAATATACATGTATCCTCGATTCTGCAATAAATGCTGGAGCTTGGTACCATCGAGTATCAACCCGTAACCTCGTATACAAGACTTTTACTAAGTCCATCAGGATTTAGCCTAAATTAATATAACAATTCATAATTATTCACAAAACACCATTACATAATTAAGCATAACACAACAAAAATATTAGCTCAGTTATACTGTATGAACTTACCTGACAAAACAATAACGGTTTAGATGACAGGGACTATTCGGGAATTTTCCCTTTTCCTTGTAAATCCTCCAGTTGTTGTAATTCTTGATCTAAACCGTAATTCAACTCAACCATCTATTCTAAATATCATTTAACAATATATTAAAGTTAAATAACAACTCAATTTCATCTATACAACAATTCTTCAAGTTTTGCATTTATTACAATTAGCCCCTAAAATCGAAAATGCTATAACTTTCAAATTTGAGCTTCAATTTCGAAACCGATCTCAAACACATCCTTAGTTAACATACCGACATCATATAACATATAATTTTCATACCTATATTTTACAAATTTCACATTTTAGCCCTAGATGGCTAAACTATCAAAATCTCACTTACAATTTAGTCCTACTAACAATTAAGCTTAACATGCTAGCCATTAACACCAAAAACTTCAAGAATCCTTCAATGGTAACTTTTCTAATCTTTAATAGTTTCACAAAATAGTCCCTGGGCTAGCTAAATCAAGCTCTTAGGATATCAAAAACATAAAAAAAAAAGAAAATGACTAAGTTTAGCTTACCAATCAAAGATCAAAAGTTTTGAAGCCAAACCCTACCTCTCCCTTTAGTTTTTGTGAGAAGAAGATGATGACCAAGGTAAAATGAAAATGTTTTTAGATTTTGTTTCATTATTTTAACCATTATTCATTGTAATATTGTTATAAATTATAATATATCATATTTTTAATTAAAGTAATCCCCACTTATCATCTATTCACTTTGAGAAATGGTCTAATTGATGTTTAGACCCCAACTTATTTATTGAATAAGTCCTTAAGCTAATAGAAATTTATAGCGATTGACTTTTAACACTTTTACAATTTAGTCTTTCTACCTTAATTAATCATTCAATCATCAAAATTATTGGACCAAAATTTAATGTTAACTCTAACATAGACTAGACTGACTCAATCATTGGAGTACGGGGTTCCAAAACTACCATTTTTGATACCACTAAAATCGGGTTGTTATAAGGCTCCAAGTTGATTTTGAGTTGAAGTTTTTCATCTTCAAGGTGGAGGGGTTCTGTGTCATGATATCCATAGCATCAATACCGTAGCACCCACTCTGAAAGATGTTTTCTACGAGGTTGGGCCATCATTGTCTTCCTACACCTTTTTAGGTTCCCCATGGCACAGTTTTCCCAAATTAGGCTTCAATAAAGACAGAACTACTCAAAAATGTTTATTAATGATAAAATATAAAATTCAACAAAATCATAGAAAATACACTTCATTTTCTTGAGAATAAGCTCTTTAAGTGTATTGGAGAGCCTAATTGGATGTATCAAATTATGACAGATCAAACTCTCCCACACTTAACTTTTTGCTTGCCCCAAGCAAACACCTAAAACACATGTAACATAGACGATCCTTGAACAATGAGCATATTTGACAATCAATTAACGATTATGTATAGTGTAATAAATTTTTCTACTATACAACTTAAGAATGATGCATTGTGAATTCAAAAATTGGGCGCAAACCAAATTAGTTCACGAAGTTACAAAGTATATAGATATAGAGGTAATCCCATAAAAGCACAATTCTTCACATTATTCCACCAAAATATGATATATAGATATGACGTGCTAATACACGAAGGAATTCAACTTATTCATTTCTCACAAAGTTTTGCAAATTTTGGATTTGCCAATAAAGATGTTAAGGTCACATAAGGGTTTTTGGCTTGTAACATTCTAAGTCTTAGGTTAGTATGAATTCAAAGGAAAGATCAGCTCAAAATGGTTCAAGCACTAAGAACAGTATAACACATGGCATTGTTCCCATTTCCCTCATATGTAATCGTTAAGCTCACCTCCAAATTTCTCTTTCTCTTGCCTTCATTTTCTCTCCAACAATGTGGAAGATATGATTTGATATTAGCTAGTACAAACAACTTAGTGAGTACTTGTGCATTATGACAATGAATGACTCATTTTGAGCTCCTCATTTGATTTCTCATTTTGAGCATATTTTACAACTTTTTTTTATCTTTTTATTAACAGTTCTTTTATCTCTAATCATATTTTTTATTCACTCACTTTTTTTTACTCTCACAATGCTTTTTTTAGCTCACATTTTTCATTTTATGCATATTTTTAAGACTCTATACACTATATATCGGACCATCTATTCACTACTCACTCAATTTCATTTTGAAAACCTCTAAATTATTTCTACCTAACCCTCAATCTATTCACTATTCACTTAATTTCATTTTTAAAACCTCTAAATTATTTCTATCTAACCCTCAATGTTCGTGCCTTGACGTCCATTCTATAGTGCTTTTCAAGATCAAGGACTAAGAAGGGTTGAAGTTTTAACTCAGTTTAGGCTCCAAGTTTCAAAAATATTGGTTCATCAAGAAAGGATCAACAAGGCTCAAAATCAGGGAACTAGGGATGTGTATAGCCTATAGGTTAGTCATTTAGGCTTTTGGCTAAACAAACAATGCCTTAGGTCATCCCTTAGCATCTCAATATATATAAGACAAAAACATGCGTCTACTTGTTTCCATGAATAATGTTAAATTCCAGTATATGTATTTTATCTACATACTTATTCATCATTTGGTTACAAATTAAAAAAAATCATGAATTTTGACTACCTTTATTCTATTATGCATTGTAACTAATTGAGCTAAACAATTTAACTCTCAAAGAATAAAATTCATCAAGCATCATTCAAAATTTGTATAAATCAAAGAATCTATTACACAATATCATACCACATTCAACCAATTGTAAATCATACAATGTTTAAGTACCATGCAATAAATGAAACAAAAAGAGAAAACAAGCATACAACCATAAAAATAATTAAGCATGAGAATTCCCCCCACACACTTAAATTTCACATTGTCCTCAATGTGTATCCCTAAACAAAGATAGAAGGGTTAACGGACTTCCCTGAATGTCTTCAAGGCTCATGCTAGCAAGTTAGGGTCGTCCACATTCGTTTTAAAGCTCGAAGTAGTAGTTTAACCTTAAAGTGGGTGGCCTACACAGAAAAACACACAAACACAATATTCAAATAATAAAATAAAAATAATCCAAATCAAATTAAGTTCAAAATAATTTAGTATTTAATGGTTACATTCTGTATAAAATAAAAAACGCAAAAAAATGTAATTGAACTTTACCATCGGAGTGTGAAGTCGATTCCATGATCTGTTCCCTTTTCCCTTCACCGCCGCCCATTTGTACACATGCTAAGTTGGTTAGCTACGTGACTCGTCCTCGTTAGGACTATGAAAGACAACCCCTTTGGTTAAAGGACACTTGGGAACGAATGCCTCATCTAGGCGATCTGCCACAATTCGTTGTGGGAACTTATTTTCTAGCAATTTAGTATTGTTTTAGCTAGTTTTCTGTTTGAGCACTTGGTTAATAAAATGAGCAAATTTGAGAGTTTTATGACCTTTTACGCCAATTTGGGCCTAAGGGAAGATTGACATTCTGATTAATTGTGCAGGATATTAATTCATAGGAGTCAATAGACTAACATTGATGTTGCAACACCCAGCTTGGACGTTGCACCACTAAATCCAGACCAAATAATGAGCATTCTACCTTCAATGTCGCGACACCCATCATGGGCATGGAAAGGGTTATTCTACCTTCGATGTCATTACACCAGTGTGAGTGTAACGTGTTAGGAAATGTGCCCATATTGTAGTAAACATGTAACTATTTTCTATTTATTTGAACGATGAATAAATAAATAAAGTTAATTTCACATTTCACTATTATGTCTTTTATATTTTGTATGCATAGCGAAATTGTGTCAAGCAAATATTAGCTCATTGATTGTCTAAAGTTCAAACTAAAGATAAGTGGCATTGTAAAGAAAATTTACATAGCGAGAAAAATGACTTACTTTAGTAGATAATCTAAATGAGTCCGCAATCCCGTAAAAGAATCAAAGTGAGCATTTGATTCAAATACTAAGAAGGATTATTATGTCATCTACAATTTGAATTGGAGAGATGGCTAGTCTTGGCTATCGGAGCAGTTAACTCTACGAGTAGAGACATAGATGTATTCATTGGTAGAATGATACATTGGACTGGACCTGAGATAAAGTAATTCTGAATCCGTTTGTGAATTAATACACTTTTTACATTTATGGTGTAATTTACCTAAATCTAGAGTTAATCACTGTCCATGCGTATGCAACTCATGTGCTTTGAAATAAGTGGAGGCTTAAGCTCTAAAGATGATCGAGCCCATAGCCAGTATGTTGGGTACATGACTTTTGTACGGTATGGCTTTACTAGCAAAAGTGAAATTCATAGCTCAATTAAAGAGTTAATGATATCCTCTCATTGGTATTGTGTGGATTGATAAATATGGAACGTGGCCACGGGTTGCTTGTTCTCGAATGAGCAATTTATCATAGTCATTTGTTGATAGTGATCATATTAATCATTAAAAAGACACAATGCTGGCAATGAGATAAAATAGGATTATATTGAGTGAACGGATTTAACTTAAAGGAATCAAGGATATCATATGAGGGGAACACACACATGAGAAGGTCATTGGACAAAATAGTTGGATGAATTGCTTTCATAAAGAGTATACAATAAAGAGTTTTCAATCATGGTTGTTCTTGTAAACTGACTTCATGATTAAGTAATTATTAATTATCGGAATGATGCTTCTGGACATAATTGCAATCACAAGAGCCTAATTGTATAAGTTCGATTGGTCCTTTCACTAGCTTAATAAAAGCTCGATCGGACTGTATTTAAATCAGAATAAAATTCTATGACTTTGGAAATAAATTAATTGAGTCGATTTATTCGATGTATAATTAAATTAGGTGGTCGTGACAATTGTTCAACTAGACAATTTGATTAAAGAATTTTCTTGAAAAATTAATTTAGATAATATAAGTGATTTTTGGGAAAATTAATTTTAATCAAATAAAATCAAATTATTTAAATTAATTAAAATTAACATAATATTTTTGGAAATTAATTTTCAAGTCAGACAATTGACCCAATGGGTAATTGAACTTGAAAATTGGACCTGAGATCGTAAATTGGGTCCATGAGCCCAAACTGAGACCAAGTGTAACGCCCTAAAAATCTAATTCTTTGATTTTTGATTTTTTTGACACAAATTGCTTGTTTGCTTCAATGTTTAAGTGATTTGGGTGTGTATGGGGGTGTTTGAGAAGCCTGGTTTCAAGTATTGGCTTTTGTAGAATCTTTAGTCTTGCTATTAAATGAATCTGGACTTAGGCATATAGGCCTTATAAATATTAGTGTTGGTTTTATGTTAGAAAAAGAGATTGTGGTCTAGTTGAAAGGTGGCAGTTGTGTAACTGTGAGGTTTGAGGTTCAAGTCCTGGGTTGTGCAATGGAGTATTTATTTTGCTGCTGGAGCTATGTGGGTAGTAGCGTTGGACTAAAACACGCTAAGGGGAGTTTAAATCGAATTTGATTGGAGATGTTGGGGGGAGTTGAGGAGAAATTGGTGGACTGATTCAAGAAGGGATAAGGGGAGAGATTTTAGGAGAAAATTAAGGGAAGTGAGGGGAGAGGGGAGGTGAGCCGAAAATGAGCTTGTTACTCAAGAAAATTCGGCTAGGGGGCATACTTCTCATTTTTGTTTTACTTTTCATGCCGGTGTTGTGTGGTCTTCCCTCTCTCTACTTGTAGGTGCCAAATTTTTGCTAAGAATTGGGGTACCTCTTGGGTTTGTTTTCTTTTGCCTGCTCTTCCCTTTTTACCTATTTTCTTTTTGGCCGAATACACTCTCCTCCCTCACCTTTTATTTTTCTTCATTCTTTTCGGTTTCCCTTCTCTTTGATTGCCGAGTACACCTTTCTTCCCTTCTGTTCTTTTCAATCAATCTTCTCTACCGTTCCTTATTCTGCTGCACTACTACCGATTTACTCTTTTGATTATCCCCGACTTTCATCTTTTCCTTTATTTTTCTAGTTTCTGAATCTTTCTTTCTTTTGGGGGTCGATCGTGTGTCTCACATTTCGTAGTTTGTTTCTCTCTCGTGTTTGGTAAGGGTAATAGTATAAAGTTACCTTATTTCCTGTTGTTTAAGTGCTTACCCAGTTTCGGTTGGTGCCTAGGAACTTTTCAAAGGGTTGAAGGTTTGTGATTGCATTTGGATAGGCGAACTTCCCTCTTCACTCAATAAAAAGTTGTGGTAAGTAATGGTTGTGATCACTTGTGTTTATTCGATGGTTTAACTGTGTAAGTGATTAATTGGAGATTGTTGGTTAAGTGTAGGTTTCCAAGACGTGAGAGGTTTCTCGGCAAATAGAATCTAGGTGTGTGATCACACCCCTTTAACTACAAATCGGCAAAAGTCGAAAAGCTAAGAAAGACGGCGTACAAGGTCATATGAGTGTACGAACGCTCGTCTGGTAATCTGAGCCTACGAAACATGGTGTTGGACTTTTGAGGCCTCTATGAGCATTTTCATGAGCTTAGGCCGTAATGGGCCACATTGGGCCAAAATGGCCCGTGTAGGCCCAATGGGCTTGTGGGCCCCACACGGATGAAATCTATGAACTATAGTGAATACTGGACTGGGCTATAAAATTCCCATAGCCGTGGCGAACTCTGGGCTGAGTGGGCCGCACGAACGTGTGGGCCCACTTGGGTTGAGTAATTAGCCTCGGGCACATATACACTGCTTTGCCCATTTAGGTTACTTGAGTTGTTCGAGATGACTGCGGACCTTTCGTGAGGTCAATAAAATGACCGAAATACCCCGTAGGGTAAAATAACCGAAATACCCTCATAGGGTAAAATAACCAAAATACCCCTTTAGAGGAAAATGACCGAAAGACCCCTGTAAGGTAAAATAACCAAAACACCGCCATCGGGTAAAATGACCAAAATACCCACATAGGTTAAAATAACTATTATACCCCTAGGAGATTAAATGACTGTTATGGCCCTATGTTATGTCCGACTGATTTGCTCTATGATATGTATGACATTCTGCATACACATGATTTATGACATGACCTACTGCGTAGGGTTGGGATACTGTATTGGAGGAAGTATACTGTACTGGTGGCTCTGCCACATATACAGTTACTGGCAACTTAGCTGCGAAATTGGTGTGTTGGCTGGGTGAGTCGATTTTATCGCTACATGGTGTGTTGGTGGTACGGAGTGGTGTGTTGGCTGGATTGGGATAGATTGTATTATTACACTGTTACTGTATTGGGCTAAGGCCCACACTGTATTGATACTGAATAGGGCTCAAGCCCAGACTGTTACTGCATGTTGTATACTGTTTGATAGATAGGGGAATACACACTGAGTTTTCGTAAACTCACATTTTCCTTTTAACTGTACAGGTAATCTTCAACCTTAGGCGGTTTGGTGCTGCGAGGGACTTGGAGGTGGCCACATAACTGCAGCTGTACTACACTTTCTTTCATTTAAATTTATTTTATATGTTGGGTTTTGTTTATGTAATAAGGCCTTTAAATTGGTTAAATTTTTAATTGGGCTTTTGCTTACTCACTTTAAACTGCTGGTTGAAAAGAAGACGAATCTTTTAAAATAATTACTATTTTTAAATACACAAGTTTTTAACAAAAAGGATTTTAAAAGCTTTCACGATTTTAGATCAACTTGTTTTAACAAAAGCAGACAACAAGGCAAACGTTTTAGCTAGATGATTGTTAAACTATTATTAAGAGGTTTTTATAACTTAGAAATGAATGTTCTTCCAACAAGTTCAATTTTCGAAAGGCACTTCAATGTGACACGCCAGGTTCGACCATAACGTCTAGGCCGGGTTTGGGGTGTTACATTTAGTGGTATCAGAGCTAGGTTGCAAAACTCGACTGTGGAATGGGTTTTGAAAATATTTTAAATTTCTAGAAAACTATTTTTGAAGTGTTTTGGAAGGTTACAAGTGTGGCACACCGAGTCTCCAACGTCGAATCCGTAAGTTTTTTTATACTGTAGACTGATTGAACTGAAATACACTGAGAAATTACTATAGATAATAGGACTGTATTGAAACTCTTTGGTTAGAGTAAATTGGAAACTGTAGGAGACTTTTGATTTTTGAAAATAAAACTCTGATTATTACTTCTCATAAGACATCTATTAATAATTACTAGAATTGAAAACTAATGCATAAAACTTCGTAAATAGATAATACGTTATTCGATATGAGCACTAGGGGTACTCGCGGAAGGAGTACACGAGGAAGCATAGAGGCCGAGGAAGTACTAGGGCTGGGTTTTTGGCATCAGGCCACATGCCTAATGTTGGGGCTAGGGAAGTACCAGCTTCACCGGTGACTGAGACGGGATCAGTCGATCTAGCGGTTGGGGATGATGCATTATCCCAAGCTATGCTCCGCATTCTGGAAAGGGTCACAGGGACTAAAACGGGTGCTGTGGGCCGTGGGTCGATTTCAGAACGACTCTAGTCGAATGGAGAAAAAATTTTCAGGGGTGTTTCTGGAGTAGCCCCTAATGTGGCTGAATACTGGTTGGAAGCTATAGAGAGAATAATGGACGACTTCGACTGCACTTATGAGTAAAAACTAAAAGGTGCAGTGTCTTTATTGCGAGATGAAGCCTATCAGTGGTGGCTTACCGTGAGAGAAGGTACTCAGGCCGACCGGTTAACGTGGGATTTCTTTAAGGCGACATTCCAAGGAAAATATGTGGGCGCAAGTTATGTGGACGCCCGAAGAAAGGAATTTTTGAGTTTGAGCCAGGGGAAAAAAACTGTGGCAGAATATGAGGCAGAGTTTCTGCGACTAGGCCGTTACGCTTGTGGGATAGTGGCGACTGATTATAAACGCTATGTGCGATTTGAAGATGGCCTCCGGGATGAGTTGCGAGTCTTGATAGCTGAGGATGTGAAGTGCTCTGAGCACCAGAACCGTGAAAAGGATAGAGGCAGATATTAGAGGGATTTAAAGCTCTCGAGTTCTACTGGAAGGTCTAAAAAGAATGCTAGGTTTGATGGTCCTGTCCAAGCTGAGGTTTCTGTTGCAAGACCGCAGCCTTGTGCTGATTGTGGGAGACATCATCTGGGTGAGCTCTGGAAGAATATTGGGGCATGTTTCAGATGTGGGTCTATGGAGCATCAAGTTAAGAATTGTCCTCAGAGGCCTGTTCAGATGCAAGCTGCAGGTCAGTGTTTTGTTCAGCCAACGAGAGGTGGTCAGTAGCCACAGAGAGGCCGTGGGCAAGTTAGAGGTGGAAATGGGTTAGGACGAGATCGTGGGACGTCAGGTAGAGGTGTTGGTAACATTAAAGTAAGACAGCTAGCATTGGTCTATGCTGCTCATCGTTGAGAGGATGGTGACGCTCTAGATGTTATAACCGGTACGTTCCTAATTCATAATGTACCTTACATTGCTCTGATTGATATAGGGTCTACGCATTCATACATTGCATGCACTATGTCTAGCACCTTGGGTATCATGTGTGAGAGTACTGGTAATGAGATGACTATGTTAAGTCCACTGGGACAATCAGTAAGGGTAGACAAGTTGTTCAGAGATGTACCCATAGAGGTTCAAGGAGTTATATTTCTAGCAGATTTGATGGAGCTACCGTTCAGTGCATTCGGCCTAATCTTGGGGATGGATTGGTTGGTTAAACACTGTGCAAGTTTGGATTGTGCTGCTATGCGTATGGTGTTAAAGACTATTGAGGAGAAGGAGGTGGCTGTGATTGGGGAGCGAGGGGACTTTCTGTCTAATGTGATTTCTGCATTAAAGGCCGAAAAACTGGTTCGCAAGGGTTGTGAGGCGTTTTTGGCCTGTGTTGGTGTATCTGATTCTGAGGGTCCTTCTATCGGAGATATCTGATGTATCTGACGTATTTCCTGATGAGCTCTCTGGGTTACCTCCAAGCCGCAAAGTTGAATTTGGTATTGAGCTCCTGCCAAGAACAGCTCCAGTGTCCATCGCCCCTTATAGGATGGCACCGAAAGAGATAGTGGAATTAAAAGCTCAAATCCATGAACTGTTAGATTGATGATTCATTCGACCTAGCATGTCTCCGTGGGGAGCACCGATGTTGTTCGTAAAGAAGAAGGATGGGACCATGCGTATGTGCATTGACTATCGACAATTGAATAAACTGACCATAAAAAATAAGTATCCTTTACTGAGGATAGATGATTTATTTGATTAGTTGCAAGGAGCTTCAATTTTCTCCAAAATAGATCTTCGTTCTGGCTACCATCAGCTGAGAGTTAAGGAGGCTGATATGTATAAGACTGCGTTTAGGACTCGTTATGGTCATTACGAGTTACTAGTAATGCCGTTTGGGTTGACGAATGCACCAGCAGCATTCATAAACCTGATGAACTGAGTATTCCAGCCCTACTTGGATCAGTTCGTGGTGGTATTATAGACGATATCTTGGTGTATTCGAGAATCGAAGATGAGCATGATGTACATCTCTGAATTGTTCTGCAGATTTTAAGGGAGAAACAACTGTACGCTAAGTTCAGCAAGTGTGAGTTCTGGTTGTGAGAAGTGACATTTTTGGGTCACGTGGTATCTGCCAGGGGAATTAGGGTTGATCCTTGAAAAATTGAAGCCATACTGGATTGGAATCCACCTAAGACCGTATCTAGATTCAAAGTTTTTTAGGTCTGGTAGGGTATTAGAGACGTTTTGTTGAGGGGTTTTCCTTGATTGCTGCACCTCTGACTAAGTTGCTGCGTAAAGGGGTATAGTTTAATTGGACTGATAAGCAGTAAGAAAGTTTTGAGAAATTAAAGAAAGTTCTGACCAAGGCCCCTGCACTGATACAGCCAGAGTCTGGGAAGGAATTCACTGTTTACAGTGACGCATCACACGTTAGTTTGGGTTGTGTGCTAATGCAGGAGGGTAGTTGCTTAAGTGTCTCGTCAGCATAAGGCTCACGAGGCGAATTACCCTACTCATGACTTGGAGTTAGCCATGGTGGCATTCGTACTGAAAATTTAAAGGCACTATTTATATGGTGAGAAGTGTACTATCTACACAGATCACAAGAGCCTTAAGTACCTCTTCACTCAGAAGGAGCTGAATCTCAGGCAGTGAAGATGGTTAGAGCTGCTTAAGGATTATGATTGCTCAATTAAGTATCACCCTGGTAAGGCTAATGTGGTAGCTGACGCATTGAGTCGTAGGGTTATATCTGATTTGAGAGCGATGTTTTCTCGTCTTAGCTTGTTTGATGATGGTAGCTTGTTGGCTGAGCTACAAGTTAGACCGACGTGGACTGAACAGATTAAGGGTAAATAGTTGTTGGATGAGTCACAAGTTCCTCGTTTCCGACAAGTTGAGAATGGGGAAATTTCAGATTCAGGGTTGAATAGTGAAGGAGTACTGTGCTTTCATCGGAGAGTCTGTGTACCGAGGGATAATCATTTGAGGCAGTCTATATTGCGAGAGGGGCATAGTAGTCCTTTTGCTATGTATCCCAAAGGGGATAAAATGTACCATGACCTTCGTGAGTATATTGGTGGCCTGGTCTTAAGCGTGAAGTTACTGATTTTGTAAGTAAGTGTTTAACTTGCTAGCAAGTGAATGTTGAACATCAGTTACCTTCAGGGTTACTGCAGCCAGTTAAAATTCCACTTTTGAAGTGGGTGAGAGTAACCATGGATTTTGTGAGTGGGCTGCCGTTAACGCCTACCAAGAAGGATTTGGTATGGGTTATTGTAGATCAATTGACTAAATTTTCCCATTTCATACCAGTCCGACTGATTACTCTTTGCAGAAGTTGGCTAAACTGTATGTGGCTGAGATTGTAATACTGCATGGGGTACAGGTTTCCATCATATCAAATAGAGATCCTCGGTTCACGTCTCGATTTTGGAAGAAGTTACACGAGGATTTGGGTTCAAAACTGAACTTTAGTACTACGTTTCATCCCCAGACAGATGGTCAATCTGAAAGAGTGATTCAAGTACTAGAGGATATTTGAGGTGTTGTGTAATGGATTTTTGAGGCAATTGGGAAGACTATTTGTTGCTAGCAGAGTTCACGTATAATAATAACTACCAGTCCAGTATTCAAATGGCACCGTATGAGGCGTTATATGGTCATAGGTGTTGTACTCCTACCTGTTGGATTGAGCTAGGCGAGCGGTGAGTCCTGGGGCCAGAGTTAGTTTCTGATACCGAATAGAAGGTAAAACAGATTCGAGACCGATTGAAGGAAACATCTGACAGACAGAAGTCGTATGCGATTTTGAAACATAAGGAGATTGAGTTTTCTGTGGAGGACTTCGTATTTCTCAAGGTCTCCCCATAGAAAAAAATATTGAGGTTTGGACAGAAGGGTAAGCTTAGCCTTAGGTTCATTGGGCCTTACCGTATACTAAAGCGTGTGGCACCAGTCACATATCAACTTGAGTTGCCTTCAAAATTAGACCGGATTCATGATGTATTCTACGTCTCTATGCTGAGGCGTTATCGCTCTAATCCTACACACATAGGATAAGTCAAGGAGATTGAGGTTAGGCCAGACTTGACCTTCGAGGAGGAGCCAGTGCAGATATTGGACATGAGGTTAAAGTACTGAGGAAGAAATCTATTCCACTAGTCAAAGTGCTTTGGTGTAATCACAGTTCAAAAGAAGCCACGTGGGAACCTGAGGAGGCAATGCATCAACAATACCCTCATCTATTTTAATCAGGTAAATTTCGAGGCCAAAATTTCGTTAAAGGGGTAGAGTTGTAACGCCCCAAAAATCTAAGTCTTTGATTTTTGATTTTTTTGACACAAATTGCTTTTAATGGTTAAGTGATTTGGGTGTGTATGGGGGTGTTTGAGAAGCCTGGGTTCAAGTCTTGGCTTTTGCAGAATTTTTAGTTTTGCTCTTAAATGAATCTGGACTTAGGCATATAGGCCTTATAAATATTAGTGTTGGTTTTATGACACAAAAAGAGCTTGTGGTCTAGTGGAAAGGTGGCGTGATGTGTAACTGTAAGGTCTGAGATTCAAGTCTTGGGTTGTACAATGGAGTATTTATTTTGCTGCTGGAGCTGTGTGGGTAGTGGAGTTGGACTGAAACACAGCTAAGGGGAGTTTAAATGGAATTTGAATGGAGTTGTTGGGGGGAGTTGAGGAGAAATTGGTGGAGTGATTCAAAGAGTGATAATGGGAGAGATTTTAGGAGAAAATCAAGGGAAGTGAGGGGAGAGGGGAAGTGTGTCGAAAATGAACTTGTTACTCAGGAAAATTCGGCTAAGGGGCATACTGCTCATTTTTGTTTTTCTTTTCATGTCGGTTTTGTGTGGTTTTCCCTCTCTCTGCTTGTAGGTGCCGAATTTTTGCTAAGAATTAGGGTACCTATCGGGTTTTTTCTTTTGGCTGCTTTTCCCTTTTTACCAATTTTCTTTTTGGCTGAATACACTCTCCTCCCTCACCTTTTCTTCTTCTTCTTTCTTTTTATCCCTTCTTTTTGGTTGTTGAATACACCTTTCTTCCCCTTCTGTTCTTTTGAATCTATCTCCTCTACCGTTCCTTGTTCTGGTGCACAACTGCCAATTTACTCTTTTAATTTTTCCCTGCTTTAATCTTTTCCTTTCTTTTTCTAGTTGTCGAATCTTCATTTCTTTTGGGGGCTGACCGTGTGTCTCACATTTCGTAATTTGTTTCTCTCTCGCGTTTGGTAAGGGTAGTAGTATAGAGTTACGTTATTACCTGTTGTTTAAGTGCTTACCCAGTTTCAGTTGGTGCCTAGGAACTTTTCAAAGGGTTGAAGGTTTGTGATTGCATTTGGATAGGTGAACTTCCCTCTTCACTCAATAAAAAGTTGTGGTAAGTAACGGTTGTGATCACTTGTGTTTATTCGATGGTTTAATTGTGTAAGTGATTAATTGGAGATTGTTGGTTAAGTGTAGGTCTCCAAGGAGTGGGAGGTTTCTCGGCAAATATAATCCAGGTGTGTGATCACACCCCTTTAACTACAAATCGGCAAAAGTCGAAAAGCCAGAAAAGATGGCGTACGAGGCCATATGAGCGTATGAACGCTCGTGTGGTAATCTGAGCCCAGAAAACTTAGTGTTAAATTGTAGAGGCCTCCATGAGCGTTTTAATGGGCTTAGCTCGTAATGGGCCACGTTGGGAAGAAATGGGTCGTGTGGGCCCAATGGGCTCGTGGGCCCCACATAGATGAAATCCACGAACTGTGGCGAATACTGGACTGGGCTATAAAGTTCCCATAGCATGGCAAATTCTGGGTTGAGTGGGCCACACGAACGTGTGGGCCCACTTGAGCCGAGTAATGGGCCTCGGGCCTATATACACTGCTTTGCCCATTAAGGTTACCTGAGTTGCTCGAGGCGACCGCGGACCTTTCGTGAGGTCAATAAAATGACTGAAATACCTCCGTAGGGTAAAATGACCGGAAGACCCCCATAGGGTAAAATGATCGAAATACCCCCGTAGGGTAAAATGACCAAAATACCCCCATAGGGTAAAATGACCGAAATACCCACATGGTAAAATGACTGTTATACCCCTAGGAGATTAAATGACTGTTATGGCCCTATGTTATGTCCGACTGATTTGCTCTATTATATGTATGACATTCTGTATACACATATGATTTATGACATGACATACTACATAAGGTTGGGATACTGTATTAGAGGAAGTATACTGTGCTGGTGGCTCTGCCACATATACTATTACTGGTAGCTTTGTTGCGATACTATTACTGGTAGCTTTGCTGCGAATTTGGTGTGTTGGTTGGATGGGTCGATTTTATCCCTATATGGTGTGTTGGTGGTATGTAGTGGTGTGTTGGCTGGATTGGGATAGATTGCATTATTACACTGTTACTGTATTGGGCTAAGGCCCACACTGTACTGATATTGAATAGGGCTCAAGCCTAGACTATTACCGCATGTTGTATACTGTTTGATAGATAGGGGATTATACACTGAGTTTTCGTAAACTCACATTTTCCTTTTAACTATACATGTAATCCTCAGCCTTAGGCGGTTTGATGCTGCAAGGGACTCAGAGGTGGCCACACAACTGCAGCTGTTCTACACTTGCTTTCATTTAAATTTATTTTATATGTTGGGTTTTGTTTATGTAATAAGGCCTTTAAGTTGGTTAAATTTTTAATTGGGCTTTTGCTTACTCACTTTAAACTACTAGTTTAGGAGAAGACGAATCTTTTAAAATAATTATTATTTTCAAATACACGAGTTTTTAACAAAAAGGATTTTTAAAGCTTTCGCAATTTTAGATTAGCTTGTTATAACAAGGCTAATGTTTTAGCTAGATGGTTGTTAAATAATAATTAAGAGGTTTTTAAAACTTAGAAACGAATGTTCTTCCAACAAGTTCAATTTTCGAAAGGCACTTCAATATGACACACCAGATTCGACCATAACGTCTAGGTCGGGTTTGGGGTGTTACACAAAGACCCAAAAATTGGTCGAACCAAGCTCGGTATGTTAAACTGGGTGGATGGTCCAATCGGTGGCTAGACCAAACCGATCAGGTCGTTATTGACTCGGATCGAACCAGCAGCAGCCGAATCGGCTTGGGGTGCCCTAATAGTGTTGCACCTGTCGGTGGTTACAACAGCGACATTCCGGTGATCGGCAACGGTTGGTCATCGGTGGTTGAGCAGTGAAAGAGTTACACTTCTATTGAAATTTTATCGGAGAATTTGATTTTAGATTAAGTATTTCAAAAATAATATTATTTTAATCGTTTAATATTAAATTTAATTCAGTACTTATCTTAATAGTATTTTATTAATTTAATATTAAAGTGATTATTTTAATATTTAATTTAATTTAATATTTATGTTATACATAAACATTATATTATTTTAATAAGATTTAATATTAAATTTAATCTAATATTTATCTTGATAAATATTATATTAATTTCTTATTAAAGTGTTTAAGTGTAATCATAGTTGAATTCTTTAAACTTTCCTATATAAAGAGAGCATGGGGTCATTATTTACACACACTTGAATTCAAGAGAAAGTTGTAGAGAGAAAATTCTCTAAAGAGATTATTCCATAAAATTTCTAGAGATATATTTTTTATTTACAACTTGACTCAAAAGTTTAGAGAAATTGCAAAATTACCCCACTGGTAATTTTTGTGAAAAATTTTCTGATTCGAAGCGAGCCCACACTCGATAGACGTGAGCTTGAGGATAGCGGAGAAGATTACTTGGTCGAAGTGCTCATCCTAGACAAATAAAAAAGGTACAATTTTGATTAAGTGTTTATTACTTTAGATATTACAACCACGATCTTATTTTGGAATTTTTTTTAAAACTCTGGTTTTTCCTTAAATTTATTTTCCGCTGCGTTTTTCAAACCCATTTTTTTAACAATTGGTATCATGAGCCAGGTTGTGTTCTATCTATAAGTATAAACAGATAATCAAAATAAATTTCTTTTCTTCTTGAATGATTTGATTACATAAAAAGAGACTTTCTTTAGATCTTACGCATGTTTGGAGTTATATATGGGAATGGATGCAATATTATATATTTGTTATATTATTGTTTTTTGCCGAGGTTATGGTTCTTAGGAAATAGACCGTAGACTATTATCTCTACATAAGGCTATATTTTTGTTAAAGTTTATAGAATTCTTGTGAGCTGGAAACGGACATAGGCTTTAATGTAATTTTTCCAAAAGAAGTTTATGATGAGGAAAAGATACGACGGCAGTTGAAGACCCAAGGAATGTCTTGGGGTGAAATTATGTAATTTTATTTTTCCATTTATTTTCTAGAAATAGAACCATGGAAACCTCAACTGACAATTTTATTTTAATTATCTATATCATTATATATATGTTTTATAATTGTTTATAATATTTAAATTATGCAATGTTATAATTGTGATATATATGAGATGATCCACAATTGATCGATTAAAAATAAGAAGTAAGGTAATGAGAAAATACATGTGTTGTATTGTTCTGTTCACTTCTTTAGGTTATTCGATAATTGTGAGAAGTGTGGTAATGAGAAGGTGCATGTTAAGGATTGGCTCTAGCTAGGAAATACTTGGTTTTTCAGCAGTCAAATTTGACTCACCTCCCTTTCCTAAGACCCTACCTGGTGCACGGTTCGCATTCACTTCTTTGATTTTCCTTTAAAAGAAAAACTGTGGAGAACCAAAATTGTTTCTTTGAAGATTGATTAATTCTTGCGGATGGATATTATTGCCATAACATGCCATGCATATATTGGAAGCATGTCATTTAGATTAGGTAAGAATGCCACTAGGACTATTGTATGATCATTTTTGAAATTTGGGATAAAAACCTTGCATGTTTTTAAAATATTGAGTGGGAGAAGGTCCTTGAACAAGACCTACGACCTCCATTGATGGTCCCTAAGTGATAGCATGATAAGGTTTTGAGTTGGTTCCTACCCTGGCCACACCCCAAGGTAAACTTTTTTGTGTGGGTTCACTAGATGAGCTTTCCTTTTAAGGACAACTAGTCATGCATAAATTTCAGAGAGATTGTTCCAAGATGACTCATAAATGAAAGCATGTTCATGATGGGTGTTGAGTCAATGGTTACACACTCAAGATCATCTCTTATTAAATAGTTTCCCAAGAAACGATATTTAAGCTAGAAATGATGACCAAACATTAAACGATCATTAGTTTGTGTGGAATCTTGAAAATTAAGATTCACGAATTGATTGGATGTAATTCATGTTTTTGCTAGTTAATCTTGGGAACCCAATGCGACATGGTTGATGGGTGTGAGAATGATTGTAGCAACAAATTTTTTTTCAAGGTTTTAATACAAAACGCATGCATCATACTAAATTCTTGATATGTTGCTAAAATGAAATATATTTGGTTAATACAAATATAGTAATTAGTGAAATCTTTATTTTTTTCAGATCCAATATGTCTCCTACTCTTCTTATTAGCATTCTTACTGGGGAAAAATTAAATGGGGAGAACTTTCGAGAACAAAAACATAACTTGCTGATAGTTCTCAACTATGAGAAACACAAATTCGTTATTGATGAAATGTGTCCTATTGAAGCTCAGCCCAAAGCGAGAAATCCCTGGAAAGATTCTGACTCAATTTCTTAATGTTATACGTTAGCGAGCATGATTGGTGTTGCAAAAGCAACACAAGAATTTTTGTACTACCAAAGAGATCATGACAAATTTGGAAGATTTTCTCAAAGACCAAGTCGCATTGGCTCGACAATCTGCTATTACAAATTTGATGAATTCTCAATAGAAAATTGGCACTCCGATTAAAGAACATATGCTTAAGCTTATGAGATTCTTTGCCAAAAGCGAAAGAAAATGGGGTTGAACTAGACGTGAACACTCAAATTGAAATAGTGTTCAAATCCTTAACCAAGGAGTTTGTTGGTTTTAAGGCCACTCACAACTTGGGGAACAAGGCACTTACCTTGACTCAGCTCATGAAGGAATTACAATCCTATGAGTTGACGCTGAATGGTGGTAAGCCAGTTCAGGAGAAACCTGAGGCAAACTTAGCTGTGGGTCCCTCGTCCTCTAAGGGGAAACAGAAAGATAAGGGAAAGAAGAAATTGACTAAGTCTTCAGTTCCATCTCGTGTGGATAGGAATAAGGCTAATAAGTCAAAAGATCTTAAAAAGATCAAATGTTTCTTTTGCAATAGAAAAGGGCATTTCAAATCAAATTGCAATAAGAATTTGGATTACCTAGCCGAAAATGGAAAATGTATGAAACTCTTTGTGGTTGAAGCTTGCTTAGTGGAAGAATCAATTGACAACTAGGTTATTAATTCTGGAGCCACTAAACATATGTGTGTTTCTTTACAATGGTTCAACGAAACGAAAATTTTGCATGATAGGAGCCTCTCGTTGCAGACCGAATATGGGAGCTATGTTTCAGTTGAAGTAGTGGGAGAAGTTATTTTACACTTTGATAATTTTAGAAAGATTATTTTAAAGATCATGTTTTATGTACCTCATTCTAAGAAGAATTTAATTTTTGTAGCACGTTTATTTTATGACAGTTATACCGTAACATTCAATAAAGGAATGCTATTCACACAAATCATTCTTTACTTTGTAATAGATGGTTGAAAAACAATCTTTACTTTATGAAACCAAATAACTAGTCGATGCTTCAAACTCAAATAGTGAATAAAAATCTTAAAACTTCTCACTCTAATGAGGGGTACCTATGGCATTTAAGACTTGGTCATATTAACCAAGAAAGAATCACTAGACTCATGAAAGATGGTCCCTTAAGTATGCTTAAGGAAGTTAGTCTTCCATAATGTGAATCTTGCTTGGAAGGTAAAATGACTAAGAGGTCTTTTAATGCGAAAGGTATAAGGTCCAACCAACCTTTAGACCTTGTGCACACTAATGTATGTGGTCCTATGAGCATTAGTGCCCGAGGAAGTTACGATTGTTACGTGACTTTTATCGAAGACTGTTCTCGATATGTATATGTGTATTTAATGCATCACAAAAGTTAAAATTTTGATAAATTTTTCAGAGTTTCGTGTGGAAGTGGAAAATCAATTAGATTTATCCATAAAGAATCTTTGTTCTGACAGAGGTAGGGAATATTTGTCCGATGAGTTCTTAGGATACCCCATAGAGAATGGGATTTTATCCCAATTGACTATGTCGTGCACTCCACAGTGGAATGGCGTTGCTGAGAGAAGGAATAGAACCTTGCTTGACATGGTTCGTTCAATGTTAATCTATTCACAACTTCCTACTTCTTTCTTGGGTTATGTGATACAAACGGGTTGCTATATTCTGAATGATGTGCCAACCAAGTCTTCTTGTAAGACACCTTATGAACTATGGCTTAGAAATAAACGATACAAATAAGTTGGATGCACGGATAGAATTGTGCATGTTTGTAGGATATCCAAATAGAACAAAGGAAGGATTATTCTACAATTGAAAGATAATATGATTAAAGTTTCTACCCATGCTACTTTCCTCCAGGAAAGCTACATGGATACTTTAAGCCTCAAAGTAAAGTGGTACTCAAGGAACTTTCAGGAGTGGTAGAACAATCACTAAGTTCGATTCTCGAGAAAGTTGTAGAAAAACCTTCAAACGATCAATATCATAGGGGAATCCGTCATAGTGGAAGAGTTTCTAAGAAACTAGACTTCTTCATCTATGATATTAGTATTTATAATACGGAAGTCAATCATGAGGATGATGATCCACTCGTTTATGGGGAGGCTATGCAGGATGTTGATTCCAAGCTTTGGAAATAGGCCATAGATGCCGAGATGGATTCTATGAAATCTAATACGGCGTGGGAATTGTAAACTTATCAGTTGGGATTAAACCCATAGGGTGTAAGTGGATCTACAAGAAGAAGTGAAATGTGGAAGGGAAAGTGGAAACACACAAAGCTAGACTTTTAGGGAAAGGCTATACATAGAAAGAAGACATCAATTACCATGAGACCTTTTCTCCGATAGCCATACTCAAGTCTATCCGCATACTCTTATCTAATGCCGTTGCTCTCGATTACGAGATCTGGAAAATGGATGTCAAGATAGGCTTCTTGAATGGCTATCTTGATGATACAATTTACATGGCTCAACCCACTTGCTATATTGTTAAAGAAAAGTAGCAAAAATGTTGCAAACTGTTAAGATCCATTTATAAACTTAAGTAGGCATCCCGATTATGGAATAAAAGATTTGATCAAATGATCAAGACTTTTGGATATTTGTGAAAAACATTGATAAACATGTTTATAAGTGTATAAAGGAAAAACAAGGTGATAATCCTCGTTTTGTATGTCAATGATATTCTACTTATTGAAAACGATGTAGGAGAATTGTCATCGGTTAAATTTTGGTTAGCTCAACAGTTTAGCATGAAGGACTTGGGTGAAGCTAGTTATATTCTTGGAATTTGAATGCTTAGGGATTGAAAGAACAAATGATAGATCTATCTCAAATTTCATACATCGATAAGGTACTGGAATGTTTTGTAATGATCGATGCAAAGTCAGTCATTCAGTCGACTGCATCAGGTGGGAGATTGTTGGGAAATGTACCCAGATTGTAGTAAACATGTAACTGTTTTCTATTTATTTGAATTATGAATAAATAAATAACTTTAATTTCACATTTCACATTTCACTATTATGTATTTTATATTTTGCATGCATAGCGAAATTGTGACAAGAAAATATTAGCTCATTGATTGTCCAAAGTTCAAATTGAAGATAAGTGGCATTGTAAAGAACATTTACATTGCGAGAGAGATGACTTACTTTAGTAGATAATCTAAATGAGCCCATAATTTGGTAAAAGAATCAACATGAGAATTTGATTCAAATATTGAGAAGGATTATTATGTCATCTACAATTTGAATTGGGGAGATGACTAGTCTTGGCTATTGAAGCAGTTGAATCCACGTGTAGTGACATAGATGCATTCATTGGTAGAATGATACATTGGACTTGACCCAAGATGAATTAATTCTGAACTCGTTTGTGAATTAATACACTTGTGATGTTCATGGTGTGATTTACCTAAATCTTGAGTTAGTTATTGACCATGCGTATGCAACTCATGTGCTTTGATATAAGTGGAGGCTTATGCTCTAAAGATGATCGAGCTCATAAATGGTATGTTGAGTACATGACTTGTGTATGGCATGGCTTTACTAGCAACAGTGGAATTCATAACTCATTTAAAGAGTTAATGATATCCTCTCATTGGCAGTGTGTGGATTGATAAATATAGAATGTCGCCACGAGTTGCTTGTTCTCAAACGAGCAATTTATCACAGTCATTTGTTGATAGTGCTCATATTAATAATTAAGAAGGCACAATGCTGACAATGAGATAAAATAAGATTGTATGAGTGAACGGATTTATCTTAAAGGAATTAAGGATATCATATGAGGGTAACACACACATGATAAGGTCATTAGACAAAACAATTTGATGAAATGCTTTCGTAAAGAGTATACAATAAGGAGTTTTCAATCATAGTACTTCTTGTCGACTAACTCCATGATTAAATAATTATGAATTAATGGAACGATGCTTCTGGACATAATTGCAACCACTAGAGCCTAATTGTATATGTCCGATTGGTCCCTCCGCTAGCTCAACAAAAGCTCGATCGAGCTGCATTTGAATCATAAGAAAATTCTACAACTTTGGAAATAAATTGATTGAGTCGATTTATTCGATGTGGAATTAAAGTAGGTGGTCATGAGAATTGTTCAACTAGAGAATTCGATTAAAGAATTTTCTTGAAAAATTAATTTTGAAAATCTAAGTGATTTTTGGGAAAATGAATTTTGATCAAGTAAAATCAAATTAATTAAAATTAATATGATATTTTTAAAAATTAATTTTCAAGTCAGACAATTAACCCAATTGGTAATTAAACTTGAAAATTGGACTTGAGATTGTAAATTGGGCTTGTGAGCCTAAAACCGAGACAAAGACCCAAAAACTGGTCGAATCGGGCTCGGTATGTGAAACTGGGTCGATGGTCCAATCGGTGGCTAGATCAAATAAGTCAGTCGTAATTGACCCGAGATCGAACCAAAGAATCAATTGAATCGGTAGAAGTGTCAGTAAGGGTGTAACCACATCACCGAACACAATGGTCTTGGTTGGTTCTGACGGCACGGACATCCGGTGGCGGTGGCCGGTGTTGATTGGTCATTGATGGTTGAGTAGTGGAAGAGTTACACTCCTATTGGAGTTATACTGGAGAATTTGATTTCAAATTAATTATTCCAAAAATAATATTATTTTAATAGTTTAGTATTAAATTAAATTTAATACTTATCTTAATAGTATATTATTAATTTTAATATTAAGATGATTATCTTAATATTAAATTTATTTTAATGTTTATCTTGTATATACATATTCTATTATTTTAATAAGATTTAATATTAAATTTAATCCAATATTTATCTTGATAAATGTTATATTAATTTAATATTAAAAGTGATTATGTTTAATTATCGTTGAATTCTCTAAACTCTCATTATATAAAGAGAGCATTGGGTTATTATTTACACATACTTGAATTCAAGAAAAAGTGGTAGAGAGAAAATTCTCTGAAGAGATTATTCTATAAAATTTCTAGAGATATTTTTCTGATTTACAACTTGACCCAAAAGTTTAGAGAAATTGTAAAATTACCCCACTTGTATTTTTTTTGAAATTTTTTTTATTCGAAGTGAGCCCACCTTCGACAGACGTGAGCTTAAGGATAGCGGAGAAGACTACTTGGTCAAATTTCTCATCCTAGACGAATCGATAATGTACAATTTTGATTAAGTGTTTATTAATTTAGATATCACAATTAAGATCTTGTTTTGGAAAAAAAAATTAAAACTTTGGTTTTTCCCTAAGTTTATTTTCCGTTGCGTTTTCCAAACCTGTTTTTCCAACAGAACGCCCTCTTCCCGACCCAATTCACCGGGTTTGGATCTCGGGTGTTACCACACAAAACTTGACCATGCAACAAAGACAGTTTACAATTTCTTACTTCTTTAAAACTTATTCCATGGCATTTCAATTGAAAACTTATTACATGAAAATAATGGGAGTATATTACAATAGTTTGTTATGTAAATCTTGATACAAATCATTACAAAATAGAAGTTTATCAAAAATAGACTCGAAAGGGTGTATTCCTAGACTACGCCACAATTCCATTGTATGCATAGTAACCCACTTCTCCACCAACTTGGCGCACTTCTGGCGTTGTCCCTCTAGAAAAAGTCCTTTCTCAATTACCTGAAAATAAATAACAAATCTTGTAAGTACAAGAGTACTTAGTGAGCTCATTAACATACCTTGATGGATGCTTTACAATCTTGTAGGAATTGCTATGAGTTAACTATTTCTCTACATCATTTACTTCAACTGATGTCATACAGTCTTATCACTCTTGTGGACGTGACCGGCTATGCGCATGCGCATTAAAATAACTAATTTATGAAACAATTTTTAAAGTACGATTTTACTGCAAGCATACAGGTCAGTTGTAATATTTATAGTGTTACAATAAAACATCGAAGTATTCCAAGGATCAAAGCCAAATGAGATGACAATTGAGAAATAACTAGCATACACAATAGAGGCTAAGTGGCTAATAATACGATTTTATATTACAATGATTCATAAAAGATAATTTTGCAAGAAAATTAAATATTTTACTCTAGGGACTAAATTGCAAGAATTGTAAACTAGAGGGACTATCTAGCAAATGACTACTAGGGGTTGGTTGGTGTAAACTCTGAAATTATATAGATTTTTTATAGTTGTTTATGAGACCTTTTTACTTAAAAATTATGTTAATATCAAATATTTGATGATTAATTGGGTGAATTTTGTTCATATTGAGATAATGGGCATGATTTAGTAAAGTATGCATTTTTTTGCATTTATGTATTAAATTTGTGCATAATTTAATTATTTCATGTTACATAACAAATTCCTTTATTTAATTGTTGCAGTGGGACCAAGGAATTATTAAGTTGAGAAGCTTATTTCAATTATACATGGACATGAGTTGTATTCCACCTTAGTTGGACGAATAAGGCAAGCAAAATTGGGTCAAGAGAAGGTCACTTTAATCCAATTAAAGTTAATTTAATTGAAGAGCAAGTTTGAAAAGTAATTGGGTTATAAAAACAGTCCAAGTGAGGGAGAAAGAAACCGAATTCAATAAGGGCATATGAGCAGCCCAAAATTAGCTTATGGAAGATTTATTCAGAGGTCACTTACACTTGTAAAACAATTAAAAATCAGCTCTCAACTTTTTCCCCAAAAATCGTCCACCTCATTGCATGATTCATGCATGAAATCAAGCATGAATCAAGCAACCAAAAATCTCCCCTCTTTACAATTCACGGCCGACCAAGCAAAGGAGAAACCTAAGGGATATTCAAGCTATTTTTTGTAAACTTCTTAGCCATCCCTCTACTATAAATACCACCCTTTACTTCCCATTCATTAACCCCTCATCATTCAATAATCCCTTAATCTTTCAACTCACATTCTATCATATTTTCTCTCATCTCCTTTCCTCTCCCTCTCACGTATAAACCATCCATGGCAAATATTCCGAAAGGACTTAAGGTTTCAAAGTTAATGAAAGATCGATCTGCCATGGAATATTTTTTGGAACATTATGAACATGATGAAAATGAACCAAGTAAAATGTTGTAATTATTTTAGCCTATTCATGTTATTGTTGTTAAAGCTTGCGAATTTGTTGCTAAATCCATCTCATACATTTTAATTATTCATCACACTTAGGTTAATTTGCATTTAGGTTAACTTGCATCTAGATAACTAACATTAATTAACATAATAGTCCCTATTGAGACGATAACTCTTATTCTTATTACTTGATAACGGTTGTGTGCCCTTGCACAAACCCAGTGTTACAGTTGAATTTGATGTGGCTCACTAAATCTCAAACTAGGAACATAAATCGCATAAATTACCAAGTGACTCCATTTTATCTTTCGATCTCAATTTTACCGACTTAGACAGATTAGGTCTGATTTATCTTTCGATCTCACCAGTTAATCCGGGAGTAACAAATGAGTGAGCGACAAGATTACCTTTCAGCCTTACTTTATCTTAATATTCCTTTATGGGTGTCACTACCTAAGTTCTTAGTTATACTCCAATTAGTCCAAATTGTTACGATTTAGCCCTTTTTCCAAAAATTTTAGTTTATACACATGCTCAAAGTCAAGAAAATAAACATAATAATGGAAAACAAAGCAGCCATAAAAGTAAAACTTAAGAAAAATGTGAAAGTTGAGACTTTAATACAAGAAAACTTAAATAGCATGAAGCCGAAAGCATTTAACAAAGAAATCTAAAAAATAAATATAAAAGGAATGAGCTTTTACAAATTTGAAGTGAAATAAATTGAAATACATTAAACTAATGCTTAAAAAGTCTTGAAAACAAGGTATAGTGACTTAAAATGTAAATAAACCGTAGTTAAAGTGTTAACTAACTTAAATAACATAAATAACATTAAGATCAATAAGTAAATGCAGAAAAATAAGCTTTAATCTAAGGTAGAAGAAGATAAAAATAGAAAACCCTAGAAAAGTGTAGAGAAAAACTAAAGAAAACTTAGAGAAAACTAAACCTAAAACTAAGCTAAAATGTGTCTCTCCCTCCTCCCCATCAATTTTTGGTTGTTTTGAGGGGTTTTTTGATGACTTTTCAATGCCAAAAATGCCCCAACATGGGCCTTGTGTGATTGGTGGATTGGGTAGAAAAAGATTACCCTTTTTGTCCAAGTTTGTCCCTTTGACGAAGGCAATATCGCGATACCTAGAAGAGGATATTGCGAACCCTAGAGAAATATTAAGCTTGGGGGTCTTCCTTGAGAAGTGGATATCATGATAGCTAAGTACAGTGTTGCGATACCACTGAAGGGTCTCTTTCGTCTTCTATACTACTGGAGTTATCGCAATTCCAAGGGTTGGATATCGCAATACCTTTGCCATAGATGTCGTTCTCGCTTGTTTTCAACCTTTGACATGTCCCTACATCACTCAAACACACGTTAGACCTCCCAATGGCATTATCGGCTAATTTGGGTAAAAAATTAGATAAAAACGAGAGATTTTCAGTTATTACCCAAAAAATATAAAAAAATACAAAAATAATGAAAAAATAGGCTAAAAATATATTTTGCTCAAGAAAAAACTCCTTAAGTGTGTTGGAAAAGCCTAATTTGCCACATCGATTTGTGGCAGATCAATACGTCAGCTATCATACACTTGTTATACTTAATTATTCATATCTAGTTAAGTAAGGAATCCTTCTAATCGTTTCATAAATCTCTTGTTTCGTAATACTTTCTTAACATAACATACCCTTAAAAACACTTCTAACAATCCATGCCTTAACCCATATTCTTATTTCAAACAGTTGTTCACTGATATTTATCATAGGCAGATACTAAAAAATGTTTTGCGAATACTTACACAGAATTTATGTTCAGACAACATTGGATTCAGTACCAAACATATTCATACTGATAAATCATTGCATAGACCATTCAAATGCACTCCACATTGTGCTATACCGGAATTCCATAATTCGAATTAACATTAACTCAGATTCAGAATAATTTTAGAAGAAGATACGATACCACTCACTTTTCATACTTGTAGATCATAATGACGAATACCCTTATTAACATACAGATACACATCTCTTTTCATGGAAACCCTTGAAACTTATCGCTCTTAATCTAGAACATATTGATACCATATCTTAGTATTACTTATTATAGAACTAAAAGAATTTACTCATATATTACAATAGAGATAGACATTTAGATTCATATCTTACCAGACATCCCGGACAATTTACGCCACATAAGCCTAACAGAACATGCCACACAGGCAATCATATAGAGTAGGTCACCAAGACATTCCATTCAGAATTTTCCAAAAAGGCATTTCTTTTAGAATACACCACAAAGCCATTCCTTAGTTGTTCTGTTTATGATATGGATTTGCCCAAACTCACATTATGTGAGGTTTGTCCATCATCGTCTTGGGACACGCAGAGAACACTATTGGGAAATCACCATTCATTAGTTCCTTTTCAGAGGGTGCCATGGCCATGGCTTTTCCTTTGAAGTTTCATATCAGAGTTTGTATTTTCTATCCTGATGGACTTCATCAGACACCACTACTGTGAACAGGCCCAGACTCACTTTATAGAGTCTTCATACATTGACACAATATAAGCTTATCATTTTAATTCACTAACATACACCCAACAAAACACACATCTTAAAGCATACATCCCAAACATACATATACAACTATACTTCAACGGTTCAATACTCATTCACCAATTATCACCTACTTCAATTAATCATATTCCCTATCAAATACAAATGCCATATAGGTAATTCTTGATATAAACAATATACATGTAGGAGTTAACATAAAACTTACCTGACACTCACTTATAACCGCTCTGCTCCAAACCAAACATCCATCAAGCAAATCAGCAACAAACACTGCCACAAAGCATAAAATCGCCATTAAAATCTATTCACATACATTTTACCATAATCACTAACATTGACAATCCCCATGCAAAGCCTTATATCTTTATCTTATTGTTCAATCGCTTCTAACAGGCTTACACTTTCAAAACTCAACATGCAAAGTCATATAACTTACCTAGACATGTAGTAAATACTGATAAGATCTAGAATTATTGTTTCCAACTTAAAGAAGAAATAAATGCTTTTGGTTTCAGAAAGAATCAGTTAGCAACATTTTAGAATAAGGAAGAAGAAGAACAATTCTCCCCCTCTATTCTTATACACATATATATAGTCCAATCTCACTTACAATAGCTCAACACATGTCACATGAATTCAGAGCTTGTCTTTTATAATGGCTTATAGAATTTGAGAATGAAATAAATGAAAATCTATTATTTTAAATACCCGGTGATACAATCTTGTTGACTTCTAACTAGATTACCTTGTATCATAACTTGAACAGTACTTCAGACATACAAATGTGCTATACTTCTGGCATGAACACATACCATAACTACCTTTTTACTTTGCTATCATTATAATCCAATTAACTTTGTAATCTAACAAAGAACCATCATTAATTTAAATATTTATTCGAATAATCCCATCTTATACACCCAACAGAAATACTTTAGCGGATACTACTTTGCCATATAGACTACTTTGAGACTATGCGCCAAAACCTTGAATTCGCCATAATTGAGGTGTTACACTGAGGATGTTGTGACACTGTTGCAACTAGGCCACTTAATTTTCTAAGTGTGTTTTCATCCGTACAACTTCAATCAATTATGATTAGTCAATTGTATTAGGTTTAAATGAGTCATCTAACATAAATCTTATAAACGATATTGAACAGGACCTAATTGGAGAGCTTTTTCTTAGTTTTTACTTTCTAGTATTACATTAGGGTTTGTTATTTTTAGATTTTTCTGTTCAAACTTTCTTAACTTCGAATTCAAGTCTAGTTTAGTGTATTTATTCAATCATTAGTGTTCTTTGCATCCAATTGCGAATTGCTCAACATCTGTTACAAGATTTTACATTTCTGCATGTAATCGATATCTTTGGATCCAAATCTTTGTTCTTTATGTTACTCTTTTGAATATTTATTGTTAATATTTGAAATTAAAATAGAGATGTTTACATTTAGATCCATGTGTAACTAAAAACCCAGGGAGATTAACGAGTGGATGTGGGATTAATTAAAGAATGTTTTAGGGTTTATTTTAAAATTAATTAAATTATGTTGAGTGCAATTAAACCCTAATATTGATGACCCTAGGAAGTTATTTAGGTAGATGAGGTCAAAATAATAGGCTACTAAGCATCCCTCAACTTGTCCCGGTTTTTAACTATGAGGTCGAGAGATAAGTACTTCCTCCGACTAGTTAATTTAGTTAGAGGCTGAGAGGTAATAACTAGGTGAATTACTAGCTAATTACTTAAAACCCTAAATTGGTAGTTAATTATGAACATTGAAATGATTTGGTTTTATGTTTGTTTATTTGAGTGATTTACGATTGTTTCTATTATTTTCTTGTTTTGCATGATTCACTTTAGACTATTTTTATTATGATCTATCGTACTATGATTCAAATAAGCATGATTTAGACTTGTTAGTGTAGGAATTAATTTCCATTTAATCTAGCCTCTATTGGGTACGATCCTCGAAATACTTTCATGTTCCATTGTAAAACTATATTACAACCTGACCTATATACTTGTAGACACCACCTAATTCATATATTTAGTTGCAGTATTTTCTAGCCTCAATGTTCACACATCGGGCGATAATCACAAGGTCATTAATATAGGGCTTGGGATCATCGTCCTCAATCATATATTCCTTATTCTCATTGGCTCCTTCCTCTTGCTCTACTTCTCCTTAGAAAAATGTAACACGTGTCTTTACCTACCATTGTGGGTTGTGCAACCCATGTCGCACCATGTGGTCGTCAATATACGACTATATTTCTACCATCTACTAAATGATGTACTTTGATCAACTTGTCTAGCTAGATTTGCTTGCCCCCGGATGCCTTCTTTAGAATGGTTGGATGCATCTCCATTTTGTGCTTGCTTTTGCTTTTGCTTTTGCTTTTACTGCAGCTCTCTAAATTGTTGGAGTATTGAATCATTGATTTTTCTTTGGGTGGGGCGATGGAATTGCTCAGTTGGTTCTATAACCAACCCGACTTTCTGGCATAAATCTATAACCAGGTGAGGAAAGTAGATTTCAACCTTGCCTCCAACCACACATTCTTTCATTTGCTTGTTGATCCATTTCCCTAAGTAGACACGTTTACGCTGTAAAATAGAATACAACAAAGAGCTTGAAAAACGTTAACCTTGTTAGTGTTAAGCGTAGAGCTAACACTGGTACAGATTAGTTGCATCCATATCTTCGCAATTGGGAGCATAATGGCTAGATTGAATGAAAGAGGATAGTTAGTGTGTGCTTATAATTTCCATTCTCATCTATTTTTAGTTAAATAGGTCATCATGGTGCCCACGTCGACATTGTGAAAAATTTTCAAATCAAGTGAAGCAATGTCATTTTCCTCATAAAATGGAAGACCATAATAATCACAAATTGCCTTAGAAGAAATGTCTACTTTTTGGTGTCAAACATACACCCGATTTTTCTCAATAAATTTTAAATTGGAGTAAAACTCCAAAACAATGGGTATAACTACAGGTTTTTTCGGCAAGAGGAAAAAGTTCTTCCACCTATGGAACTGGACTAAATCCTAAATTTTGTCACATAAGGATGAGGCTTGGTTAAAATCTCATTCAAGGATGACCCTAGGCAGCATTTTCTATATATTCCTATATTCAATGAAACAACAAGTTTAATAATAATTCTAACCAACTTGCCACAACAACAACAATTTCAAATTTTATACTAACCAAGTCTTTTAACTACTCAGCACATGCAATAAGTAAAAATATTTCAAAATCTAACATGCAATAAGTTATTTTTCAAAATATAACAAGAACTTGAAAAATAAGAGAGTTGAAAGTTCTAACCTTAATATATTGTTTTTGTTGAAGACAAAACTGATTTCTTCCTTTGTGGTGTCGTAGTTCCCCAACTCAAGAGAAGACCTAAGAAATGTGAGAAGAAGAACACAAAAATTATGGACAAATAGAAATAGGAGAAAACATTAGATGAATAACTTGAGAGAAAAAGTGAATGGGAATAGGGAATAAAGGTTTTAGGGTTTAAAACTAAGAAGAATGGGTGTTTTGGAGGGTGAGTTTTCAATTTAAATAGGCCAAAAACAGAGCGAGTCATGATATCCAAATGGGTTTTGGAATGGGTGTCACAATACCGAGGAAAATTAACCCCAGTGTCACGTATCCATTCCTTGATGTCGAGACATCCCTGCAAGTTTTAGAACCATAAATTATCTTCACATCTATTTTTTGTGTCGCGACATCCGGGGGTCGATGTTGCAACACTAAAAAATGATTTTTCTCCCTTTAAAATTGTCTACAGTTTCGCGGCACCATTGTAGTATGCACCAAATTTCGTAGCTTTTCACCTTAAACTCCTATCTACACAAAAATAAACTTACAAAATTTTAAACCTAAGCATGGAATAAGTTTATAAACTAAACAAAAAAAAAAATAAATGGAGTCTCAATTGAAATAATTTAATTATTTACAAAATAGTTTTAATTGCTAACGACAACTCTGAAATGGTTTTTCGAGTGATACGTTATGCCCTCTAAGTGGAGTTGGCATAGTGTTCTCTACACTCGAATGCGCCTCTTATTCTTTAATCGAATGAGGCTTCTTGAGGATCTCCTATATTTCATTACCTTCCTCAGAATCAAGATCCTCCTTGGCTTCAAATTCAAACCTACAACTTTGTACCACATCAAACAATTCACAACATCAGCCGTGTGATAAGATAACAAGTTAATGACTTGGCGATCATACATCGGAGAGGGCAGTACACCCCTTGGGCTAGTATAGGTATCAACGCATTTAAAAACCTTTATTTCCCCATCAATCTCCATTGTTAGTTCCCCTTTACCTACATCAATTATGGCTTGGGAGGTAGCTAACCATTGTCATCCTAATAGTATTGGAATTTGTAAGTCTTCCTTGAAGTCCAAAATAATAAAATCTATTGGGAGGATAAATTACCTTACTCTAACTAGGACAGGGAATAAAAATCAATCGACTAATTATAAGGTGCTTGAAGTATCTTGGAGGTCTCCTAAATCCAACCTATAGTAGATGGGTAAGGACATAAGGTTGATGCTAGCACCAAGGTCGCAAAGGGCCTTGCCAAAATTTACCCTCTATTTCAATAGGGATTGTAAAGCTACTACTATCCTTAAGCTTAGGTGGGACCTTCCTAGATATCACAACACTACACTCGACATTCAAAGCTGTATGTCCCTCATTTCCTATTCTTTTATGCCTTGACATGACTTCCCAAAGTAACTTGGCGTATTTGGGCATTTTCTAAATAAGCTCCAGCAAGGGTATGTTCTCATTCTAAGCTTTAAACATATTGAAAAAACTCAAGAATTCCTCACTATCTCTCTCTTTCCTCTCCTCTAGCCTAGCCGAAAATGGAACAATGTTTGGGCTAGACGACTTGCTTGGCTTTTTCTTAGGGTTAAACTCCCTCAGCTCTATCTCTTTCTCTATGCTCTCTTTTACCCCATCTCCAACACTAGGAGTGCTCCATCTTCTCAGTTTCGACATTGAAGGGTCTTATAGATTCTGTGATCACCATTCTAGATCGGATAGTGATGGCCTTAGCATGCTTTTTCCCTTCCCCTTTTGGGTTAGGCTCGGTGTTGTTAGGGATACTTAAGGTGACATTTGTTTGCAACACTTGAAGGATTTGGTCGAGTTAACCTTTCATTTCGCATATATTCACTTTCATCAAATGCATCCTTTCTTTGAGTTTACTAACTCTAATAGGCATAGGGGTTTACTATTAAAAGTGGGCTTCTGTTCGGCTTCTTGTGGCCTAAATGGTTGTGGAGGTCGGTTGTACCAGCCCGTTTTCTGTAATGTTAAAAATAGTGGTTTTGGGACCATGATTTCGATAAGAGATTCAATATTTTATTTTTTATTTAATGTTTACAAGAAATTATTAGAGTCATATTAAAATTTGGTTAAGAAATTTTAGCGTTTAATTAGTAATTAAGTAAAAAGGGCTACATCATAAAAGTTGCAAAAGTTAGTTTCTATAAGTTAAAAGTGTTAAATTAATAAGGATATAAGAGTGGAGGGATTTATTGGGTAAATTGACCTTTGGTTGTTTAGTGTAAAATTTATGCATACATTATATAGATTATATCTCGCTTTAATGGTAAAATGGTAATTTAGTAAAAAATAAGATAAACAAATAGTAAAACAATTGTTATCATCTTGTTCTTTCAAAATTCTTAGCTAAAAACACCATTTTTGGGCAAATGAGGCTCAACCAAGCTCTCTTCAATGCATGTGTGAGATTTTGAGGTCTATTTTTAATGGTCTTTATGTTTTCGTGATCTTTTTAGCTTAATCTAGCTAACCCTAGGGTCAATTTATAAAAATGTTAAAAGTTTAAGGACTTACCATGAATGTTTTAAGCATGTTTGTGAACTTACTTGATAGAATATTAAGCTTGGTTGATAAATAAACTTATTTTGTATAGTAGTTTTTAGTAATTTTAATGTCAAAGGATTAATTTGTTAAAAGAGTAAAATTCATTAGATTTAATGTGAAATTTTGATGCATATAGGTTGTTTAGGAACCCCATGAAACTCAACTAGCATGAACTTTAGTTAATTGTAGTTAATTTGTAAGTTTTGGGTTTAGGGACTAAATTGCATAAAGGTTAAAATATTGGGGTAATTTTGTAAAATCAAATTGATGAGGGAAATAGGCTTGAGTTAATTATTTTAAGCTATTTGAATTGTATAATTGAATGAAAATTATTATCCAGATCAACAAACGAATCAATCAAATTTAAATCGAGGAAAAACTAAAGTATCGACCTAGTCGTTGGCTCTGTTTTTGCAGCCGTTTTAGTCGAGGTAAGTTCGTATAATGGTTAATTCATTAGTTGTGGATTAGTGTAAATGTTAATGAGTAATCATGTTAGTTATATCTTAAATGACTACTATGTGTTATATGCTTAATGAGATTAAATGGTTATGGTGATTAATTGACGAATTGTGGAAAATGTAAATTTTAGGAATATATATATGAAATGTTATATCAAAAAAGGAATTAAAGAATAAGTAATGTGTCCTATTTAAACCTTGTGAATACCTAGGATACAAATGACATGACAGTAGGGGTTATACGGTTTCAGGTGTTGGTCTGAGATGTCCTACCAATGACTTAGGTCATGCATTTGTTGTGGATTCTCCACAGCTTGTGTGAGCAGCATCGTGTAGCTTAGCATCCTGACCTGCAGCTCGTGTGAGCAAGCCCATTTCACATCTTGTGTAAGCATTACTGATATGGTTATGGTTATAGATACAGACACACTTTTTGTTAGCATGGTTCTCGTGTATTCGACGTTGTTTCATTTGGTTGAACAGGTAATAAAGACTCAAAAGAGTAAGCTAAATTATATGCATTGTTATGTGATCATGAAAGTTGAAATGGAAGATGTTGGCATAATGTTTTGATTTGGATGAGTTATGCAAATGGGTATTATGATGAATGACAGGTATATTGACATGTTACTATTATGTGTTTTATGACATGATGAGATTATATATTTTCTTTTTGAGCTCACTAAGATTTGGGAGTTATGATGTGTATACAGTTTCTTAAATTCATGAGTATGATAATGAAATTATGCACCAAGTTATATAAATTGAGTTTTAATGGTAGGTTTATGTTCAAGATTATACTAGCTTACTAAGCAGTAGTTGTTTATGTAGTTGTTTTCTTTGGTTTGTTGAGCATCAGAAAGCTCGATCAGTTGGAACTTCGTCAGAACACATACACACTATCCATCCATCAATTTGGTAGTTTTTGGGTTAATTTTTTGATGGATATGAATGGCATGTAATAGGAGTTTTATGCTATTTTGTTAATGTGATGTGGTTTGAGCTTACTTGTCTATATGCTTTGATTTTGGCTTATAAATGTACATGTAAATATGTATTCTTGGTCATTTGTGAATCCCTTGTGAATATAGATGGCTTACAGTATATTAGAACGTGAATTAAGTGGTTAAATGGTGTGTGTGGTGTATGTTTAAGATGTGGATTTGTGACTTTGAGTTTGGATTGATTTGGTATATGAATTGTGTGTTAGAGTATGCCCAAAGATCAATCATGAGATGGTTGTAATAACATACTTGATTTATCATGTTTATTAATATAAGGCGTTACCATTATTATTTCAGTTTCTTTTCTGCGTGTATAAATAAATTGTTTTATAATAATGTCCTAAGAATAATATGATTATTCTTAAAAGATCTTTAGTCAAGTATTATTGTTGGATAGGACAACGATAATGCATTAAGACTAACATGTAGTTGATTGATGATAAAGAGTTGTCATTGATATGGAATGTCAAAATCGATGCATGAATATGTGTGTTAGAGAACAACATATTGGACTGACTCATTATGAGTATGTTTCTTGGATTATTATGTAATTGTCACGACATTACTCATAGTGATTAATATGTATATGATCCTCAGACTTGAGATCATCATAATCCCAACATCATGAGTAGCATATTTTGATACAGTCAAATGTACACCGTAACTGGTAGTTATCTATAAAGGCTGATGTTGGATATACCACAATCGATGTAGAGGGATATGGTTGGTCGATATAGAATAAGTCCCTCCTACATAATGGGAGTAATATCTTAGGCCACTTGATTAAGTGAGACTAGAAATGCATGGCCATGCTCAAATAAGTTGATATAAGATGTCATACTTATTTGTATATCGTAGTCTGCTTAAGATATCAAGGAACATGGAATGGACTATATAAGTGTGACTATTCCATGACTTGTGTCCAATCCAAAGATAAAGGACTTAAGGATTATTGCATAAAAGGTTAATCATAAAAAGGTTATGTCAAATCATGATTTCTTGTGACTTAGGTAGCAATGATGCATTTCTAGATGCCACTCATTGTTTGTAACATTGGAATCGTTCTAGTATTACTGCTAACGTTACAGGAACTTACAGGGTCACATCCTATAGTTGAAATGAACCGAATAAACCATAGTTGGTATTGTTTTTAGGTGTCGCTTGAATTGAATTAATTATAGAATTAATTTAATTCGGTAATCAAATTTCCAACACATTACGTACAAGGTTGTTGTACGCATAATGAGGACATGAATTTGGTTAGCATATGAATTCAAATAAATATATGGTTTACTGAAATTATATTATAATTAATGTAATTATAATTTTCGGTTTAAAATATTATTATATTTATTTAATTCCTAAAAAACCCTAAAATAAAAGGATATATAAGAATCTCGTTTTTCTTGTTTTTGGGTCTAGCAGCCATCAAAGAAAAATCACTTTCAAAACTGTTTTGGGGATTTCTTCCGTTCATAGTCAACTGGGTGGATTATGTAGAGGTCGGAGTCTCGATAGATTGCGGCTTGGTTCGACTGTAGATCAGACTACACATTGTTGAGAAGTTGCTGTCTACTCAGAATAAACATTAGGTAATTTCGTAACCTTTTTCACCCCTTCGTTCCTCACACATGGATCTGTGGTTAGGGTCGTCGATTTTTAAATTTTTCCGCTGTGTCGTAGGGGTGCCGACGATCTAACATTGTGGTGCCAAGTGATGCCATATTGGTTAGGCAACTTGGTTGATTGATTTTGGCATGTCTTAGGTGTGCTTGATTGTGTTTTAATATGTGGAAGTGTTTGGAAATGGTTTTTCTTGGTGTGTAAGAAAATGTTGTTGAATTGACTTGCATTAGAGGTCATTTTGGTAGCACAGGAGTTGTTATACGACCGTGTGCTACACACGGCCTCCTCACACGACTATGTGTCCTATTGATTTTAAGTGCAGGTTGGTCCACATGATTTTAGAGAGTTACATGGCCTGACAACACGGCCGTATGACATTACTTCGAATACACACATGGCCTGGCACACGGGTTGGGACACAACCGTGCGACCCATACTTCGAATTGTACTTGGTTAGCCACACGGCCATGTTCCTGAGCCACACAGCCTAGCCACATGGCCGTGTGACCCTTGTTTTTAAAATTTTCAGATTTTTCTATAATTTTTTTGGTTCAAATTAGTCCCTAATTATTTTCAAACTATTTTTAAGGCCTCGTAAGCTCGATTTAAGGCCCGTAAGTGCATTTATGCTATAAATGAAATATGTAAGTGAATGTTAGTATTTAAATTTAAATAATTATTTTTGTATGAAGTTAAGTGTTTCGATTTGTATTGTAATACTTTGTAACCGTAATATTGTGATGGAGACGGGTTAGGAATGTTACATTGGTATGGAGGAGTAGGTCAAGTGTATCACACCTTGCCTGACCCAATGTCCGGGTTCGAGTTACAAGATGGCACATCTATTACTGGAGCAACTACAAACATTTAACATTCAAATCAAAACATATTACATGAAAAATTAAACATTTCAAACCATAGACATGGTATACAAACTTTCTCAAGTCTTATATGAGCCTACATATCTTCTAAAGTTAGCCCAAGATCGAACAAGGATCAATTTGTAAAATTTTCAAATCAACAAGTTAACGTCACTACGTGAAGGAGTTACTCGTCGCGACGTGACATAATGACTTGGCCTTGTTGTAACAACAGAGTTCCTCATCACACTTTGGCTTGAAGTCCAGAGCTCATCACGATAACCATTCCTCCACGTAGCGGCGTAAACTCTGTTCTTGGTACAAATTTAGCCACTTGGCACCTTTCTCATGTCCACCCTTCAAACTTACCATATGGTGCATATTTGCACAATCTTTGTTGCACCAAAAACGTTCCAAACGCATACCAATACATGTATAAACATCCACAATCATCCTTACATCAACCTATGCTATCAAGTCAACCATTAAACATATTAGACCAATATTGTGGCATTCAAACTTAACCATTTTAAAATTACCAATCTTTTACCTATTTCAAGCTTCTTTTAGCATGCCTAAACACATCCACTTATACCATTTCATTTTCCATAAACACATCTCAATCCATTTACCAAAGCATACTATTACAAAAAGCAATGCCATTATGCAAAGTCATGCATAAAATAGGTTCCAAGCTATGTCAACATTCAAAGGTAAAAAATACATAACACCTATATACATGTCACAAAAATGGACTTTAAAATGATTAATAAACTACCAAAACAATAACGGGATAGTGTGAGCTTCTCAACGATCCACTTGACACGTTCTAAAAGTTGGCAATCTATAGGGAAAGGGAAAACAATTGGATAAGCATATTGAATGCTTAATAAGTTCATAGGCATTAAACAATAAATTACCTCAATTTACAATTTAATATGATAAGCTACTAGCTTGACAAGTTTGCCTAAACATGACAACCACATATCAACAATGTGAGTTCAACATATAACCGTATCATATAGTAATTCAAACATATAACATTCCAATTCACTTATAATCAACATTTCAATGCCATTCACATAGTCAGTCTACATTTAATCAATTTAATATCAAATTTATATCATTTTAAATACATATATGCTCAAATCCATATTCTCATTTCAATAATTTCTAAGTTTGATAACTCTTTCATATTTATTCGGCCCATAGGGCTTGTTTTCAAATCAATGTATTTGCTATAGTATTTAACATTTCCAAAACATTCCATGTCATTACCATTTAATCAATTCATTTATTTTTAACCCTATTAACCAGACACGGACTTGGTATCGATACACAAATCCATCACCCCAGGTTTCCCGACAAGGATGGCGCTATAATAATATATAATACCACCCTAAATTGCTTGACAACAATGGTTTTCTCATCTCAATCTATCTGTCATCCTAGTTTTCCCATAAATGATGACTCAATGCACAATATATACCTCCCTAGATTGCTTGACAATGATGGTTTTACTCAATAATATGACCTTATGGCATGCCAACTATATCCGACTCAGTTTGGATAATTAATAGGGCAATAAATTTCAGATTCATTACAAGTTCAATTCCCATTCTTTCGATCTCAATATCATCAATTCATTGGCCTATCATCAAATGTAGTATTTATTTTAGTCTATTTCTACACTTATGGAGCTTGTTTTCTAGCACTTTTATTATTAATTATTGCATTTTCGTTATTTAGTAGTTAAGTAGTAAAAGTTAATAAAACAAGTATTTTTACACATTTTGTGAGTGTTTGTGAACTATTAGGCTGAAATAGGCCTTAGGTAGTTCCAATTGGTGTAATTGAGTGTGTATGATGATGAATTATAGGCCTAATAGACTTAGGAGCAAGGGACAAGTGATATAAAAGCTTCTCGAGCCGTTAAAGCATGAAACAAACCAAATGAGGCACAAAACATATGTCGTGTCGCGCCATAGGCCTTGCATGGTGCGACATAGATCTGACGTGGTGCCCAAGCATTCTAGGGCTATTTTCGTCTGCACAATTAAATTTATACGAAGGCGTAGGATGTATTGAAGACCTAATTTGGGTTGCCAACACTCCTTGAAATAAAAACTTAGGGGTTTGATGTAACTAAGTCGTCTTAAACGCATCCAAAAACCCTCGTAGTTTAGGAGTAGGATTAGATTAAGTTTTCTTTTTTTTATGAACTCTTTGTTCTTCTCTCTTAGAATCAGTTTCAATCCAAGAGTTATTATATAATATTGAAGTGATCAGTTTATTTCTCTTTCGCAAGTGACAAGACTTGATTATTCCAATCAAGGGTTTCATTATTCCATGCTTAGTCGACATCAAATTAGGATTATTCTAATATATTTTCTCTTTCAATTTATTTGTGCTATTTAACTATTTAATTCAATTGAGTTTGAAATTATGAATACCATGAAAATCTAAATCCCTTAGGGGAGATTAACAAGTGGATGGGGACGTGATTAACGGAGGATTTAGGGTTTCTCAATAAGATTAGTTGGTTTAAATTACTCGTTCCTAAACCCTAGGCTTGACAACCCTAGAAAGTAATCATAGGTTAAACGAGCTTAGGAGATAAGTTTTGCCGAGTAAATCGTAATTTATCTTGTTTGAGAAAGTGATATTGGGAGATAAGAGAGTATCAACCAATTAATTAATCAGTTAAAGGTTCAAAGGTAATAATTGGTTAGTTAATAACTAATCCAGCCTAACACCCTAACTCGAAGTTAATTAAAACCCCTGAAATGAGTTAATCTTCTTGATTGGTTTTATCTGTTTAACCATTTGTTTATTTTATTATTTATTTATATTAGTTATTTAATTTCTAATCTTCATTTATTTTATGATCTGTCATAAAATAGGATTTAAATATTACTATTTAGACTTGTTATTGTAAAGGGATTTTCAATAGATTTATTTCATCCTCCATTGGGTACGATCCTCGAAATACTTCTATGTGTTTCGTTGTGACACTTTACTATATTACAATTTGGCTTGTGTACTTGCGGACACTACTGATTTAACTTTATATATTTTTGGTGTGATACTCATACTATAAACGATAACACATTTATAAGAGGTCATTGATAACTCTTGAAAAGAGTTATATTTCATGCCTTTAGATCTAGCCAATTGCCTATACTTAGGTGTATTTAGTTGCATTTTAGGACATTTCATTAGTATTTTTAACATTAAATTAGGAGCTTGGACTATACTTAAATGTTGGTTATGTTCAATTGCTTGTGGAAGGGTTGTGTGTGGTGGTGGATTAGTAGGTGCAGGATGAAGAACAAGAAGTAAAGGAATGAAGGTTTGTCGGGGCAAAGGGTTGGATAGTTTGTCAACATGAATGCCATGGAAATACCGAGAAGATGTCCAGTCAGCATTCAAAGCGAATCAGTCTTAGGCCCAATTGAACTTGTACCAGATATAACTACCTAAAAAAGAGGGAAGAAAATCATGGACTGTTTGCTTTACCCTAGGGAAAACGATTATAAAAGCCAAAGGAGGAAAACCTAAAAGGTGTAGACAAGTTAGGCAAAAAATAGAGGGTAGCAGCTGAGTAGAGACGGGAAGAGGAAGACAAAGGTAGTCCCTCTTAGCCACCATAGAACACTGCATCGCTATAGTGTGGGCTGGATAAACAGAAGCTATCTTCTCGAAGTTCTTCCGTTATTTCTTGATTACTCTTCATGAATTAATTTGATGAAAACGATGTTGAATGTTACTTTGGATTTGAAATTTAATTGCCAACCCATGAGCTAAATCTCATAGGGTTGTGAGTACTTGATGAAACTTTTATTTTCTTTAATGATTGAAGCATAGATCTACTCTAATACACTGTTTCATTCAATTTTTTTTTTACAAAATTGCATCTTTGCAAACTCTAGACATAGATGGATGTACAACATGTTCATTAAATTAATCTAATTCTAACAAGGTTAGGTTAATGAGATTGAAATTGAATGATATGAGCAAGTGTTCAACCAAATACTTGTAGTAGCCTCTAGACATAAAGCAGCGTTCATACGGAAAGAAAACATAATAGTGCAAGGTACCGTGCTAAAGGCCTATAGACCATTTTAGAACTCATCTGAGCAGTAGATTGAGTATGGTTTTACCGAGACATTACTGTCAGTAAGGGTAGATTCTTAGTAATCTCGACCTTCCAAATCAACATCGTAAACCTTCTATCATTTGCCATAGTATCTTTGCCATAGCATTTTTAGTTGTTTACTTGTTCGTTTGCATATTATTCACGTAATTATTCTTGACTTTGCCATTGCATTCTTACTCTTGTCTTGTCATAGCATTTTCCATTATTTATTACTTAAAAATAATGCACAAATCATTACTCCTTCAAATTACCACTGCATTTTTATCATTATTTTTGTCATAACATTAATCATGCTCATTATAATAACTCGACCATTTTATACCTACTCGGTCCCTGTGGAGACTATCTCACTTATCACTTTATTACTTAATTCGACATGTATACTTGCACAATTCACATATCAGCCATTCATCAATCAATATATCATTTTGTACGTAACATAGCATGATTTGTCTCAATTCCAAGCCAATTGCACAATTTCATCAAGTTATAATATTTTCAATTTTATTCAATTTAGTTATCTATCTCAATAATCAATCAAATTCCTACTAATATGATTCGATCAATCATAATCAACTATCAATTCAATTTATCAAATCCAAAATTTTATATCATCTTATTATATGCATATGTCAATTAAATTTTATTTTTGAATGCTCCTAAGTTTTGCATTTTATTCAATTTAGTTCTTAAAATCGAAATTACCATAACATTTAGATTTGAGCTCGATTTCAAACCGATCTCAATTAAATCCTTATATAACCCTTTACTATCAATAATTATAGAAATTTAACATCAATTTCAAAATTTACACACTTTAGTCCTTATGTTCAAAAACTAGCAATTATACTTTCCAACCTAGTCCTTTTCATATCTAACCTTCAAATCTAACAATTTATCACTAATTTATTTCATAATTCATCAATAAAAAATTTTAGAAACTTTAACAGTTTTTTAAATTGGTACATGGACTAGCTAAATTAAGCTCTCACGCCCTAAAAAACATAAAAATTACAAGAAAATGACTAAATTGAATAAACATACCAAAGGCCGAAAGTTTGGAAGCTTTAACCCTAACTTTTCTTTCTTTCGTTCATGGAGAAGAAGGTGAATAGGAAGAAATTTTTGTTTTTCAATTTTTTGGATATACTTAATTAGTTTAGTAATTAATTATAATTAACTTAATTAATCTTTAATTAAGTAAACTTAAACTTAATTAATATATTTGGTGGGTTACAACTAGTCCCCAACACAGTTTGGCTGTAATAAAATAGCCCAATTGATTAATTGGTCCTTCAATTAATTAAAATTCCATAGCGATTAACTTTTACAAGTTTTACAATTTAGTCCTTGTACCTTAATTAACTATCCAATTGAAAAAATTAAGGGACTAAAATTTAATTAAACTTTATAATAACCTTTTAGATATTAAATAATAATATTTATGGATCAAACATTGAAAATGGGGTTTCAAAACTGTCATTTTTAACATCATTGAAGAACGGGCTATTACAACTCTTCCTCCCTTAAGAAATTTCTTCCTCAAAATTTTACCTGAGAAAAGGTTAAGGTACTATGATTTCATAGTTTCTTTTGGATTCCACGTAGCCTCTTCTGTACCGTGACGATGCCACAACACTTTTACTAGCAATACTCGACTGGTAGCTAAATTATCCGTTCTGATTGAACGTCAGTTGAGGATGGAATTATGTACTAAAATTTAGTTTCGTGCCTAGGGATTTGTGAAACTCACCCAATAATCTAAAGGTAAATCTCAGGTCCTAATTTGAAATGATAGATAGCGGTACACCGTGTAACCTAACAATCTCATAAATGTACAGTTTAGCTAATTTTTCAAGCTAGTAATCTATTTTTACAAAAATAACGTATGTTGACTTGGTCAATTTATCAATTATTACCCAGATTGCATTTTTTTTTTCAGTTTCAAAGGTAAAATCGATACAAAATCCATTCTAACTTGTTCCCATTTCTATTCTAGAATTGTCACAGGTTTTAACAAACCTAACAGAACCTTATGCTCGACTTTAACTTGCTAGCATACCAGACATTTTGTCACGTATTCTGAGATTTCTCTTTTCATTCTTCGCCACCAGCATAACTATTTCAAATCATTATACATTTTATTACTACTCGAATGACTCAAATAAGTACCACTATGAGCCTCATGTAAAATGTCTCTTCTCAAGTCTAAAACTCTCGACGCACATGACCGATTTTGAAAAAACAATTTTATATTTCATCAACACTAAACTCAAAAGTCTAATTGCTTTCAAGAAGGTTTTGTTTTGCTATCAACTTTGAATCATTTTGCAATTCTTGAATTCTCTAAAGGAATACTTGTTTAGCTCTCAACTCGACTAAAATGGAACCGTCGCGTTCTAGAGTCAAATGAGTATTCATTTCTTTCAAAGAAAATAGAGACTTTCAACTCAAAGCATCAGCAAAAATGTTAGCTTTACATGGATAATAGTAAAAAAATACATTGCGAATAACTTTTATAACTTTTACAATTTAGTGATTGTACCTTAATTAACTATCAAATTGAAAAAAATTAAGGGAATAAACTTTAATTAACCTTTATACTAACCTTGTAACTATTAAATAATAATCTTACAAAATCGAATATCAAAAATAGGGTTTTGAAACTGTCATTTTCGACACCATTAAAAATCAAGTTGTTACATTGAGGATGATTAAAGTTGTTTACTCCTTGATTAAAGGGAACCCTTTGGTTCCCTCCCCACCAAGGATGGGGTGATCACACCACCTCGGGTTGTAGGTGTTGGAGTAAGGATTGTTTCCCCTATTCCCCATATAATTTACCTTAACATAGGAATTCTCGTGGTGGTCACCCTAGCTCACACTTTCATTCTCATTACCTATATTGACAACCGTTAGATGGGGCTGAGTGGGGACTTGCGATCAAGCAGAGCTATGTTCGAGGTTATTAAACCTTTTGAGAATTTCTTAAAATTTAACCTCGCCACCAATTGCATTCATGGTTGGCAGTTTAGGGTGGGTTTGGATGGGCGGAGTGTTTACCTGAGGCTAGTGTAAAAATAGTGGTGGCAGTGAGGTTAGATACTATAGTATGAGACAAAAATTAAGCTAAACGCACCGCACCGCCCATCCAAACCCACCATTAGCTCGATATGTGAACCGCTCAGTTATCCACATATATGGATTCATTGTCATATCGTTAATGAGTTGGCAACCCTCAACATATGTCTTGGACATGAACGCCCCTACGGACACTTCATCTAGACTAGATCGTAAATTCCTATCTAGCCTATTATAAAAAGTTTATATTTGGAGCCAATCTTGTAGACCATGGTAAGGGCACTTACGTAGCATTAGTTTGAAACACTCCCATATTAACACCCCTGTCACATCCCAAAAACAATAGATCCAAAAAGGCGAGAGAGGTATGCATATTAAATTTTTTGGCACACTATGGTATAATAATCTGCCACCTTGCTAGCTTGCTGGTGAATTAGAGTATTGGTGCATACTAGCATTAAAATATCCACCTGTTGATAGTATCTAAGGATTTAATTATAGGGTATCTTTCAATGAAGAAAGGGAATGCCTAAAGAAGAGTACACCCTAGTGTTTTGGCTAAGCACAAAAAGCCAACTAAGTGTATGAGAAAGATGTAAGAGAATTAATTGTCTTTAAGACCACGTCATATGCGAGTCACCGCCAAGGTATAGTACACTTGGTTTGCATTAGTACTGTTCAAGTTGGTCATTATAACGAAACTAGATGGGAGTCAACTGGATTGATTTGACCCTCCCCATGATTGGTCAAACAATAATGTTGATATTCATTAGATTTTCTTTTATTTTTCCTGGATTTTTTAGGGAAATCAGGGGACAATTTCAGTTAGCATCTCCACTTGTCAAAATCCACTAAAGGGGATCGAGAATATATATAGCGAAAGAAGGACATTCCAAATGGTTTTTGTTTCTGCTCGATGTTCTGGTCATTCTTTCTAACCTAAATGTTCTCTTCTTCTTCGTGAAGCTAGTGCTAAGGTTTTGCTTAATCAATGGATGATTCAACCTTCTAGTAAGTCTTATAGCTCTGCATATTATGATTGTTGAAGAGTAGGGATGATAAAAGATGTAAGAATAGTAGGGTGTGGATAGAAGGCCCTATATGAGGGTCGCATATAGTTGAAATGTTAGTGAACTATTTGTAAATGCAGATTCTAATGGAAATTCCATGATCTTTTAAGTAGTTGCTGCTACTGGATCGGGAAGGACAACTAAAATAGAAGCTTCAGGCTAAAGTAAAGGTGGATCTCTGGTGAGTCTCTAGACTCGACTCTTGGACATTACTTTATAATGATTCTTTCTATGGTTAATGTCCCTATAGTTTAGCATGTCTTATTGAGAAGTTGTTGTATGTATGTATGTATGTATGTATGTATGTATGTATGTATGTATGTATGTATGTATGTATGTATGTATGTATGTATGTATGTATGTATGTATGTATGTATGTATGTATGTATGTATGTACGTATGTGTGTGTGTATGTGTGTGTGTGTGTGTGTGTGTGTGTGTGTTTCTTGTGAAGTATCTGTATGCATGTAAATGAAGTGTACAATGTGCTGCATGAATGATGATGTGTGGTAAGCATTTATGGGTTAATATGTGTTGGGTAATATGATTCTGTTATAGGTATGAGTTAAATCTATGTAAATGTGTCCATTATGTTAGATGAATGATGCATGACAAAGTATGGTTGGAGAAAAGGGGGTTCGGGTGGAGTGTCTGGAAAATATGTGATATGATAATGGGCCCTGTGGTGGTGCTTTGATGATGTCCGTTAGGACAGTAAACATGAGAAAAGGTCAGTGTGGTAGATATGTGGAAAGACCATGGCCATGGCACATTTTGAAAATGGCGGTTGAGCCGCATCTATCTACTAGGGTTTCTGCGTGTCCTGGGGGCGATGATGAACAAACCTTAGGTGATGCTGAGTTTAGGCAAATCCATATCGCCAAACACAATAGTTTATGTGGTGCTTTGGTGGCAAACCAAATAGAGCCTTTGTGGCACGTTATCTAGAAAGCCAGTATGGCGAATATGACATTCGTCGAGATAGAAAACACGAGGAAAGCCTTTGTGGTGAGTTATATGAAAGGCCTATGTGGTGTATTATTTGGGAAGCTTTAGTGACGAAGTGATCTGGAAAGCCTTTGTGGCAAGTCATTTGGAAATCCTGTATGGAAAATTTTATAGTGCCTAAGTGGCGAGTTTTTAGTTTGCCTTTATGGCGAGATCTGCGTATGCCTTTGAGGAATTTTCTGAAAGAGTCATCGACAGTGTACTCGACTCATGAATCCGCCATAATAACCCGTTAGGACAGAGAGCTTGGCATATATGAAATTATGGGTGGTGTAAGTGTCCGCCAAACCTAGGCATTCTCACATTATGTATCAAAGTCATCTGGGATTCTATTGGATGATCTAAAATATTGCATTCATTGGAATAAGTTCATTGTCAAGATTGATTCAAAGGTATGGTATGACTAGCATTTTGATAGCCACTAAAGCCAGTATAAGAATCCGTCAAGAGTAGTATCCGTATGTATATCATTCTGAGCAATTTATCCAATTTCTATCTTCAAAGAGATTGTGAGATAGGATCTGCAATAAGATGTGAAGCCTATGATCTGCCAATCGAGTGAAATGTGCATAAGGGGGAGGTCAAGTGTAAAGGTTGGCGTATAGTTATCCGCCAGGAATTAGAAAAGTATCTACCAAAGTCTAAAAGAAAGTTCAGAATCTTCAAGTCGAGGAATTCAACAACAATGTTTAAAGCTAATATTGGTTGAGAATCACTAAGTTCCATTAAACTTACAGACGTCTAATTGTAATTCAGATTCTTAGAATTGAACTAGTACACCAGAAGAGACCAAGCCAGGAATGTGCCAATGTGACAGTTCGAAGAGTGGTATTATGCATACAGTAGGGCACTCTTGGAAATATGACGAATATTACTCTACGCCATGATTAAATCTGTTTTAACAAAGATTTAAGTTGTAATGTCTTATACTGATTTTGAGAACCTGTTGTAATTAATAAATGTTTCCTTCAAAATATATTGGCTTAGAAAAGAAAAGAAATAAATAAGAAGTATGTTTAGTATGATTTTCGCTAGTTGTAAATTTTTGTTAAGTATTTAAGTATTCTGGCATCCTATATCTGGGTCCGGTAAATCAGGTTAGGTATAAGGTGTTACAATCCCATACCCAACCCAATCGCCAAATCCAAGGTACAAGATGCCACATTTGTTGCTAGAGTAACTACGATCAAATACTTTAATTTACACCATTATACATTTAATTATGAGCAATTCATGCATATAATATGATATACAATCATTTCCAGTTTTAAACAAGCTTACAAAAACTCTATTGTTAACCCGAGGTCGAATTACAACCAAATTGTAAAGTTTTTAAAATTTCAAGTTAAAATCACGACTTTGGGGGTTCTCAACGCAACATAATGACTTGGTGTTGTCGCAACGACAAAGGTCCAACGTCACGATGTGACCGTCTGTTTCTAAATGGTCAAGTTTTGCCACCTATTTGCAATCACCTAAACATCTCAAACACATTTGCAATTATAATTTCAACCAAATATACACATCCAATGAATTCAATTATAGCTAAAGTACCTTTTATACATATATACCTCACATCCATTTCAAAAATTTCATTTAAGTACACAATTCATTTCATCATACTCGTCATTGAACTATTTGACATATATGCACATGTATATAGATACATTACCATATAAACTAATAGCATACCACAAGTTATGCCCAACCAAATATTATGACATTTTCAATTTCATATACTTAAACATATGACCATTTCCAAAATACCAATTCCAACTTCAAAAGTTCACATGATCATATATTATATCAAAAACCAACTCAACCTAGGTACATGCTATATAATGAACAAAAAGTGACTATACAAACATTGTTGAGTCGGGGGTCACTTTTTGGATGTTGGAATTGCTTCTCAGGACCTCAAGTTGAACCTATATTTGTGCACGAGAAAACAAACCATACACTGAATGATAATACTTAGTGGTATTTCCATGATTAAAAACAGTATAAAACAAGTTTATATCAATTGTATATATATTCAATATCAAATTCTAACATCAAGTAATATATATACAAGTCATACTAATTCTCAATCCACATATCAATATGTATATGCAACAAGGTGTACCATTCATGCCAAAAGAATCAATTATTCATTACCACAATTAACAAGCTATTTGAATATATTCTACCAATGTCATTAATGTTCACATTTCTATTCCATTTAACATATTCAATCCAAAATTGTATTTCATTTTCGAATCAAAATAATTCATTAGCTATCTTTCCATATCAGCTCTTAAGCTCGTTTAACTGGCACGTATGGTCTTTCGTATGCTATCAATATTCATATACCGCAATTTACATTTGAATCGTCAAATCATGATATCAATTTAATTCATATTTCAATTAACCTATTCACATGTTATAACTCTATTAATTTGGCTCAGACTCGAGCCAAATACACAGATTAACCAACTTGCATCCCAATTTAGCATCACAGTGCATTATCGAATAAACCGAAGAAAATATACTAGCACACATATTGTGTTATTGGATAAACCGAATCAACCATACTGGTACATAAGTGCATAATCGGTTAAACCGAAGTAAGGGAAACTAGCACATATAGTGCATATTGGCGCACAAAGTGCATCTTGGCCCACAAGCGCATACTAGCACACGAAGTGCATACTAGCGCATAAGCGCATTCCTGGCACACAAAGTGCATACTAGCACATAAGTGCATATTGGCACACAAAGTGCATATACCTGTATAGTTAATAGGATACCAATAATCAAATCATTTCATATAACCCATTCATATATCATCATTTTCAATTCATTTCATTATCAATCCATATAACATATTATCATCAAATTCATATCATCGCATATTCAACACCATTGTTCCATACCATTTCTATCATCAATTCCTAATATAAGGCATTTATCCAAGAGTTTCCATTACCATTTATCCTTCATTTGTTGACATGGGGACACCCATGCGTTTGTTTTGTATTTTTAAAACAATGGTTAAATTTTAGTTTTGGTCCCTCTATTATGTCTAAAATTGAAATTTAATCTCTATAGTTTTATTTTTAACATAATTTGGTCTATATATTTTTATAATATTATTGATTCATCTAAATAGTTAATATCGTCAACTTTTTAATTAAAATATTACGTGTTTAAGAGTATTAAAATTGACAATTGGTTTCGATTTCTTTTAGGTTTCCATTGTCAAATTTTAATTTTGACCCTTAAACTATGCTAAAACTTTAGATTTAATCTATATACTTTAGTATCGACATGATTTGGTCCATCTACTTTTATAATTTCATTAGTTAGTTTAAATAATTAATATTACTAACTATTTAAATCAAAATGCTAACGTCAATTTTTAAGAACACTATTCTAGTAGAAAGAATTTACTTTATCATGATGAATTTGAATTGGTGCTTTTAAGGAAAAAATCTTAATAAATATTTTATTGTTACATGACTACCAAATGAATATATATTTTAATTTTAAAATGTCACATCGAGAATTTAATTGAAGAAATATAATGGTGGTAATAGGCTTGAAAATTTTAAATTCAAAAGCAAAGAAACAAAATTCCTAAAAATAAAAAGGAGGAAATTCTAAATGTACAAAGTGTAGAGGGACTTAGAGCATATTTTAACTTTCAAATTTTAACTTTGTAAATTAACACAAATATATAATCTACCCAACATGAAGCATAAGGTGAGAACCATACTAGTTACTATAATTTGACGGTTTTTGGTCAAATATAATTTGAGTTTATTATGAATATTTTTTGTGTATGTATCATAACCGATAAAATTTATTATGAATATTTTTTTTGTGTATGTATCATAACTGATAAAAGTACCCTTATACTAAGAGTTGGGTTGCATTTTGCCCTATTTACTCAAAAAGGGTAAAATTAGTCATTATTATTAGATCAAAGAGTAAACAAGTCATTTTGTTAAAATATTGATTAATTTTTGCGGTTGAAAACTAATCCTTATACGCTAGTATGACGTACACTAACATGTCATGTGTAATTGTCGGGTTATTTTATTAACCACGTCAGTTTTTAACACTAAAAATAAATACATTTTTTAATAAAAAATCGATTATTAAGTTACAAAAATTAATTCACATTTTTTGGGTAGAAGATGGAAAAAGTGAGCTTCGGTGGTAGATTTACCACCATAACCCCCATCATTCAATCTGAAACTTGTAAAATTATAAATAGATAAATAACAAGAAATACGGATGAAATACTACCGTAAAACTAGCTCGTTGAACGCAGAATCAAACGGTTGCCCAAAAACTAAAAACTAAAAACATAACCGAACGGCCCAAAGTCCAAATTCCAAATCAAACCTCCGTCTCTGTTCTCAGAGACAAACGCAAGAAAATTAAGAGTAGTTGTGAACATGGGCATTCTCCTAGTGCTTTTGTTATGCCTGATTATACCCATTTGTTATGCCCAACATCAACACCAAACATCCTCCTTCTCTTCGCGTAGAACAGTTATAGATGTAAAACACGGTCCGGATTCAGTTGTATGGGCTGTTCAACTCTCTGATCTCCATTTCAGTGTTCACCATCCTCAGAGAGCCATCGACTTTCGGAACCTTGTTCCTCCTGCTCTTTCCATGATTAACCCTTCTCTTGTCCTCATCACTGGTGATCTTACAGGTTTTAATTTCATTTCTAGCTTGATGAGATTTTCATGTTTGAGTGTTTCTTTTATGAGAAATCATGATCCTGAATTTTGGGCTTGTGTTGATTTTTTTTAAATGTTCTTGATTTCGCGTTCTTTTGTCAAGCGCTGGGTCATGGGTTTAGTTGCATTATATGATGCCACTAAATGTGCTTATTTTGGTCATTGAGTTCATTGGCTTATTTATTAAATTTGGTTGGAACGGGGTAGTATTTGGTAAAGAGCCTGTTAATGTATATTGTGATTGTAAATTAGGTGTTAGCTTGATTGAACTGGGAACTGTTAAATGACTTTTCCTATAAATTAAAATGCTCAGTTTAGAAATTTTATGTTCATGTATGACTTTCCCACCTCTGTTTATAATATTCTACTTTATAGATACTGCTGCTATTAAGGCAAAATGTTGGAAAAGACAACAATATGCCACAATTTTCTTGCTACTGTGTTATTATGTCTATCTACTTGCATCCCTCTGTCTTCTGTTTTTACCCATTTACAGAAAATTATACGAGATCCTTCCAAAGAGGGGGGAAGGAACATCTATATGTACTTCAAATTAGTAGTTTGGTTTCTATTGTTTTCTCCCACTGGAATTAACAAATGGTCACAGAGCCCAGAATTTGCAGTGTAGATTTTTCCTGATCCTGTAAGCTCAAATCTGTTCCAGCTTTTTCAAGCCCCTTCTGTCTATTCTAATATTATCTTGCTGATGTAAGAATTTAAGGTCACAAACATGCATCCAAGGTGTATAGGATGGTAAATTCATGAACTTTTGCATTAATCAGTATTATGACTTATGGCATCACTGACTTGGTACAATATGAGTGGAGTATGAAATATATGTTGTTTGGTATGTATGCTTATGGTGTTCTCACCAACTTTAATGTTGTTAAAGGGTGCAAAGCATATTGTAGGTGCTAAAACCCTTGCAATGTTGTTAAGATTAAGATATATAATTATGATAATAAACTTTTTGGTCTAGTTCATCTGCAAAGCAGGTAATGTGATACCCTACACCCGTTTTGACATCCGGTATGGATGGAAGATGCCACCGGAGCACAAACCAAAAGGAAATCTTGAAAATAAATAAGATTTAAATCTTTGAATCAATTTAATAAATTCATATAAATGAAATAAAATCAATTTAGAGGTTTTGAATTCAAGTCGAAATCATTTAGAAACAATTCCTGGGTGATTGGAGGTGTCCAAGACCAATAACGGGATTTAACGAGTCCAAAGTACCAAATAGTGCAGGGGTACTGTCTAGGGGCTAGGTATCAATACCTAAGCCCCATGTTCCGATACCCTTAGGCAAAGTATAGGTACCTGGGTGTTAGGTATCAGCACCTGGTTCCAAGTACCGTAGTTTTTAGCCACTGACTTTTTGGGATCCGATACTTTAATATATGTACCGGAACCTGGATCCTTGGGACCAAATTTTTGGTCACTGACTTGTAAAGTTCTGATATCCACACCCTAAGTTCTGAAACCTTGGTGTTGGGGGCCAAAATTTCACAAAGAAGCAACCTCAAACACACTCCAAATCACCCTAAAACAATCCAAACATAAAACTTTCACGAGGGATCAATTCAAGGCATATACTAGTAATCCCAAACACATTCTAACTTACCCTAAATTTAACTAATACTGAAGACATTTAAAAATCATATTAAGACTACCAAAATGAGTATCATGCATAGCCACAAATAGCTCAAATCAAGATAATTAAGAGCACGCATGCTTTTTTAGTATTCATAATCATCTAAGTTTTTAAGCCAACCAAATGTATACTACAAGGTAAGCATCAAAATCATCCAAAATATCAAGACTCATAGTAAGATAAAACTAGTCTATATGCATACAATAAGAATGACCCTCTAGTACATGCCACTAGGAGGCACTTATACAAATAGACAAATTTCATACTCTTTGAGCCTAGCTAGTGGTGATGTGATTTGGAAAGGACGTGTTGGCTTCACGAACGCTTCTCAAAACCTACGCGCAAATAAGCAATAGCGCGTTTAGCTTAAAGCTTAGCAAGAAAATAGAAAACACTCACTTACCTTGCTCTGAGAATGAAGGGGCTTGCAAAGACATAAATAAAGCTATAATCTCGTCATTAGCAATTCTAATGGCATGAAAGTTCGTTAATCATAAACAAAATCATATAATAAAGATTTGTTAATACATATCTTAAACAAATAGTTATACCACATCAATACATAGGCCTCAGTAATCTTAGTGAACTATGATTTGGACACTTGGGACTCCCACCCTGACTCCACATATATTGCACTTCAAGTGCATTTCCATCCTTGACACCAACATCGTTCCATATCGTATTGTCGCCACAATGCACGCAATCTAGTACGTATTGGCATGTCAACCATAACCTAGCTATTTTACAGAGTTTACAAGGGCAAAACTTTCAATAATTAACCAATTTAAATTAGCAAGACCCTTGGTCCTCCAAGTCATGCATACATTCATATACATGTACCATTAAAATTGTTTATTCCACATATCAAGCAATATGTGAACTTCATGACTCATGTCACATATATCCTATTCCCATTATGCACATTTTGTATCAACATTCGTTTCTCACATGGTTCATATCATTTCACAATCAAAATCCCATATGTTACATTTCTGGTTAACTATTATTAAATTTCACCTTAAAAGAAATAATGTTTCATGCCATTTAATAACCATTTCACTACATATATACATATACACACACCCATCTCTCTCTCTCTCTCCCCCCTATTTATATTGTTGGAATCCCTATAATTAAGGATAAAAACCTTACCTTATTACTAGTAGTTACTGATTCTCAATTGCTGTTTCTTAGGAAATTAGGAATTGTTTCCTTTAAAATAATTATTCCTCTCTTTATAATCTGTAAACTTAAGCAGTAGAAATACATAGAATATTTTTCCTCTGAGTTTTTTCATGGCATCAGGGCTTTAGGATTCATTCGATCCTATTTTTTTCTCTAATTTCCCTTCTTAAAAATTCCTTCGGTTTAGTCCTCCAATGGGTGATATTAGTGAAAATTTCTCTGAAACTGAGACATCACAAATGACTCAGAATATCAATCAGGGAATCACTCAAGGTGAAATTAATTCATCCCTTATAATCACTAATCATCGGCTAAATGGGAAGAACTTCCTGCAATGGTCTCAATCGGTTCTTATGGTGATTCGTGGTCGTGGCAAATTAGGATACATCAATGGAGAAATTCCACGACCAACCATAGCTGATCCTACTTATGCCACTTGGGAACTCAACAATTCAATTGTAATGGCTTGGCTAATCAATTCGATGGAAGGCCATATAAGTCGCACCTATCTTTTTTTCAAAACTGCAAAAGACATGTGGGATGCAGTCAAAGAAAACTACTCAGATTTTGGAAACGTCTCCCAAGTATTTGAGATCAAGCTTAAGTTAAAGGATATCCGACAAGGAACACTCGAGGTAACTCATTACTACAACATGTGGCAAGAACTGGATATGTACTATGAGGCAGATTGGGGTGAAGGCTTAAAACACAACATGTTTATGACCCATCTCAACAATGAACGCCTTTATGAGTTTTTAGCAGGACTGAACCGTGAGTTAGATGAGGTCCGTGGCCGAATTCTGGGCAGATCACCTCTCCCAACGATCGGCGAAGCATTTGCAGAAGTTAGAAGAGAAGAAAAGCGTCGTCTTGTCATGATGAGAGATTCAAAGGAACCTAAACCTATGACCCCGATTTCTAACCGTCCTACTGAATCCTCTGCTCTCATCTCCAAAGGTCCACAGCTACGAAAACGTGCTGGAAATGATTCTGAATCCACAAGACCATGGTGTAGTCACTGCAATCGTGTTGGTCATACAAAAGAAAAATGCTTCAAACTCCATGGCTATCCTAAAAAAAACAGAATGATAATAAGACTGCCATGTTATCCTCCACTACTGCAGATGATGTTCTTGATGTTCGCTTAACCGAAACACAGCTTGAGACTCTCCATAAGATACTTGGTACTCCCACTACTCATGGATCTCTAGCCACTCCAGGTACTGCCCTCAACATTGCTTTTGAATCTAATAATCAATCTCCTTGGATACTCGATTCGGGTGCCTCCGATCACATGACAGGTGACTCCACGTTGTTTCACACCTACACTTCTTGTCATAACAAATCCCGAATCCGCATAGCTGACGGTTCTTACTCACCTGTGGCTGGAATAGAAGTACAAATGACAGAGAGTTTTTCTCTTGATAAAGTCCTACATGTCCCAAACTTGTCCCGTAATTTACTTTCAATTAGTAAACTTACTAAGGATGAAAAATTTCTTGCTGAATTTTCTGCAATTGGTTGTGTGATACAGGAACAGAAATCGGGGAAGATGATTGGCACTGCTAAAGTTGATGGACTATATATTTTGAATAAAAACAGTACACAAGGGGGATTGACTCTATCCACTTCAAAATAGGACACTATTATGTTATGGCACCGTAGGTTAGGACATCCAAACTTTGTGTATTTGAAAAAACATCTTCCGCTGTTATTTCGAAATAAAAGTATTAATTCCTTGAAGTGTGAAATTTGTCAATTATCTGAACATACCCGTGTGCCATACCCATTAAAACCACATATTCAGTCCCAACCTTTTTCATTAATCCACAGTGACCTATGGGGAGCCAGCCGAGTGAAAAATATTACAGGGGCTAGATGGTTTATAACCTTCATTGATGATCATACTAGGGTTTGTTGGGTCTATCTACTCAAAGAAAAATCTGAAACACCCAAAGTATTCCAAAATTTTCACTCAATGATTCGAACCCAATTCAACTCTACCATACATACCCTCCGTACTGACAATGGGAGAGAATACTTTAACTCTGTCTTAAGTCCATACCTTTCTGACCAAGGCATTATACACCAAAGCTCTTGTCCTGACACTCCTCAACAAAACGGGAACTTTGAGAGAAAAAATCATCTCCTTGATGTGGCTCGAGCCATAATGTTCACCATGAATGTTCCAAAATACTTGTAGGGAGAAGCTGTCCTCACTGCATGTTATCTCATAAACCGAATGCCATCAAAGATCCTCAATTTCCAAACACCTCTAAATACTCTTTTAAAGGCCTTCCCTCTATTTCATGTTCCTAATCTTCCAGCCAAAATATTCGACTGTAAAGCTTTTGTCCATAACTATCAACCAAATCAATCCAAACTTGATCCTCGAGCCCACACCTGCATCTTCATTGGATATTTCCCTACACAAAAAGGCTATAAGTGTTACTCACCAACATTGCGCCGAATGTTTGTCTCTCGGGATGTTACCTTCTTTGAAAATGAACCATACTTTCCAGCATCTCATCTTCAGGGGAGACTTTTAATGAAGATGAGACCCTTAATACTCTCCTCATTATGCCTCCTGATCCTACTACTACTATCACAAACAAACCTATCCCAGATTTAGTTGCTGTTTCCCCTGCGCAGCAAGAATTTAACACCGTCCTTCCCGATAACAATACCTCCACCGAAGTACAACAGCCACCTGATCAAGGAAAACAGCAAATACATGTTTACTCCCGACGGAATCGTTCTCCTGAAACTGATGCAGCAGTGCCAATTACATCTCCAACCGAGGACTGTTTTGAAACAGAAGTCCCACCTCCGTCACCATCCATTTATCTTCCAATTGCAGTTCGAAAGGGTACAAGGAGCTGCACTCAACATCCTATTTCTCGGTTTGTATCCTATGAAAATTTATCTAAGTCTTACAAAGCTTTTGTGACTAATGTTGATTCTGTAAAAACTTCAAAAAATATAGAAGAGGCTCTTGAATCAGCTGAGTGGAGACAAGCCGTGATGGAAGAAATGAAGGCCCTCAAAAACAATGAAACATGGGAAGTCTCGGATCTACCTAAAGGGAAAAAAATCGTAGGGTGCAAATGAATTTTCACTACGAAATTTAAACCCGATGGCCATATTGACCGATGCAAAGCTCGACTTGTGGCTAAGGGATTCACCCAAACTTATGGTCTTGACTGCAACGAGATGTTTGCACCGGTTGCCAAACTAAACACCGTTCAGGTTCTGCTATCTCTTGCTGCCAACCTTGATTGGCACTTGACTCAATTGGATGTAAAAAATGCTTTTCTCAATGGGGAATTAAATGAGGAGGTGTACATGGATTTCCCACCCGGGTTTGAAGAAAACAAGGACCAAGTGTGTAAGTTGAAAAAATCATTGTATGGGCTGAAACAATCTCCACGAACGTGGTTCAGCCGATTTGCAAAAGCTATGACTAGCAAAAATTGCATTCAAGGACAGGCAGACCACACCATGTTCTACAAGCACTCGGAAGAGGGTAAATGCTGCATTCTTATCGTTTATGTCGACGATATAATATTAACAAGAAATGACTCGAGCGAAATTTTGAGATTGAAAGAATTTCTTGGTATAGAGTTTGAACTTAAAGACTTGGGGAGTCTTAAATATTTTCTTGGTATGGAGGTAGCAAGGTCGAAAAAATGTATCTTCATTTCCCAAAGGAAATATGTTCTTGATCTACTGTCGGAAGTTGGTTTGATGGACAGCAAACCAGTCGAAACTCCTATGGAGTTTAACCTTAAATTTGGAACTAATGAGGATGGAGAAGAAATCGATAGGGGGAAATATCAACGTCTAGTAGGAAGGCTCATCTACCTATCTCACACCCGTCCAGACATAGCCTTGATGTGAGTGTTATTAGTCGATATATGCATGCCCAGGAGAAGCACTTGGAAGTCGCATATAGAATACTAAGATATCTAAAAGGAACTCTTGGTAAAGGTCGTACTTCAAGAAGGCATCAACAAAGTGTGAAAGTCTACTTGATCTGGGCATCGGGGTTTCTCATTAATGATAAATGCTCTACAAGCGGATATTGTAGTTATGTTTGGGGTAATCTTGAGGCGTGGAGGAGCAAAAACAATCATGGTAACACCCAGCAGGTCAGAGAAGGAGTATCGAGCACTATCTCATGGTATATCTGAAGGAATTTGGATACAAAGACTTATGGGAGAACTAAAAGTGCCTTATACGGACCTATGAAGATGTCTTGTGACAACCAGATCTTTGTCGACATAGCACATAATCCTGCATCATGATTGGACCAAACATGTGGAAATAGATCGTCACTTTATAAAAAGAAAAAATACACTCGGAGAAGTATGCATCACCTACCTACCTACTAGACAACAAGTTGCGGACATGTTAACTAAAAGTTTGAGCAGAAACATGTTGGAAGAACTTATTGGCAAGTGGGTTTGATTAACATCTACACTCCGACTTGAGGGGAGTGTTGGAATCCCTATAATTAAGGATAGAAACCTTACCTTATTACTAGTAGTTCCCTTGTAAATAGAAACTAATCTCAGTTACTGATTTTTAGGAAATTAGGAATTGTTTCCTTTAAAATAATTATTCCTCTCTTTATAATCTGTAAACTAAAGCAGTAGAAATACAAAAAATATTTTTCCTTTGAGTTTTTTCATATATATATATTAAAAAGAAGTAAACATGTTCCTTGAGATTCTTACCTTCCAAAATGTACATAAACAAAAGGAAGGCTTCTTCCTTTTTCTTCAATCCTCAAGCCCCCCTTTTCCTTTGCTTGAATTTCCACCTTCAAGCTTTTTCTCTTCGATAATATGAATATCCATAATAAACGCAATAATCATTAATGACCATATTAATGGCTCAACCACAAGGAATGTACAAAAGTGATAAGTGTGCCAAGATGAAAAATACCAGAGCTCTTACCTTACTATAAGTTTTCTCACTCTATTCAAGCTTCCTCACTCTAGATATTTAAAACCCTAAGTGGTAGGTGATGGGAAAAAGATGAAAGGATTGGCTCAAATGTTTGTTTTATAAGTAGATTTCAAGAAAGAGTAAAGAGAAGGGTGGATTTGAATGGATTTAGGGGAAGAGATCAAAGAAATAATAGAAGGGAAGGTTTTCTTTTCTCACCTTGAAATGGCTAGCTAGGAGGGATGAAAATGGGGATCTTCTCCCTTTTTCTTGTATTTTTAAATTGTAAAGAAGAGTCAAAGTCAAGTTAGTAAACAAGTCAAAAAGAAATGCGTGGTTAATATTTGTTCTTAATTAAGAAAAATGATCTAATGGCTCATAGTTCATCCCATCACCACCATAAATCATAATTTCCAATATTCTAACATGTTCTTATACAAAATATCTAAAATACCCTTGTGGGCAAAATTACTTTTACCCCTCACTAAAATCTTACCCAACCAAGTCCAAAAGCTTAAAACATATCACTATATTGTCTCATCACACAATAAATGCTCAAATCTCATTAAATTCAAAGAAATCATAATTCTTCTACCAAATTATGGATAGAATTCTCAAAATCGAATCATATGGTAAACTGGAAAAATTTTAGGGTGTTATTTGCAAATTTTTTCTCCTGTTGTTGGCAAAAATATGCATGATTTTCTTATAGTCCCATGTCTTTTGTTGAATAGTCAAAACATTGAGAGCTAAAATGCTTGACATTATCCTCTTTCTTACTGATAAAAGTACAACTAATAACAATATAAAAAATTAAAGTAAAACTTCAATTAGATGGACATATTTTGTGTCTACCGCCTTAGAAAGGAAGCGTTCCTAGGTGGCTAGGCATGCCGCTAATCAAATGAGCTTTAATTGAAAGGTTCTGAAGCACTTTTATTGTTTGGCACTAAGGTGTGATATCTAGGCATGTGTCTAGACACACGCCTTCTGACCAATTTTATGATCACAACGGATTATTCATCTTAAATAAAATATTTTCTATCAACAGATGGGAAAAGCAAGGATTTGTTAGTAATGAAGCAAAATGAAGAGGAATGGGTAGAATACAAGAATGTAATGGAAGATGTTGTGAAAAGAAGTGGACTCGATAAGAACATCTTCTATGATCTTAGAGGGAATCATGATAATTTTGGCGTACCAGTGATTGGTGGCTCATTAGATTTCTACTCAAAGTATAGCATCAATGGGCAATTGGGAAGGAGTGGACATGTAAATAGTGTCACACTCACTCTTCAGGTCACTTGCTCTCTCTCTCCCATTTTATGTGTGATTTATGGTTTTATCTGGAAAGACAATGTTAGATTTTTAACTGGAAATATAGGTCTTGTTTGTTTTCATATCTGAAAATTTGTTCAGATTTTGTGCTGCCTGACTGATTGGCTTTTTATTTATTTATTTATTCATTCGTGTTGCTGTATTTCAGATAAGTGGTTAAATTTCAAATTCATGTAAATATTAATATTGCTGGCTTTCATATATGCAAATATTTGCTTTAATCCATGACTGGCTGCAGTTTACTCCACTCATCTGCAGACAATTAGTTAAAATCTGCATGAGAAAAGTGCATAGAACTTTAGGTTTTCACTTTATGTATCTCATGATGCAAAATGATGAATGATGATGAGATTGAAAACTTCTATCATGAATTCTGAGGACAGGCTCAAATGCTTGTTAGTCCATTCATCCTATTTTAAACTTAGGAAATGTTTTGGTTATTTATCTTATTAGTTTGTTACATCACCAGGCTGGTAAGCGGAAGTATCTGTTCGTGGGGTTGGACAGCACCATGTCTGTTGGGTTACGAGGTCCGACTAATCTTTTTGGGCATCCAACTGACCAACTCTTGGCTGAAGTAGATTTGGAGCTATCACAATGGGACTCTCAACCACTTAAACCAGCAAGCAAGATATCTTTTGGACATTTCCCTCTTTCATTTTCAGCATCCTCTCAATCTGGGAAGACCCTGAAAGATATTTTCCTAAAGCATTCCCTTTCTGCTTATGTATGTGGGCATCTTCATTCAAGATTTGGAAAGAACTTAAAAAGGTACCACTTGTCAAGTCATAGATTTTTATCTTCTCAGAAGTTTTTCCAGTTTAATTTAAATCAAAATCCTTCAGAAGGCAGTAAGAATTGTTCATTTGGAGCTCCTCCTGTTCAAGAATTTTGGGAATGGGAAATGGGTGACTGGAGGAAGACTAGAGCCATGCGAATCTTGGCCATTGATAGAGGTCATGTTTCGTTTGCTGATATTGACTTTAAGTCAGGGTCCAAAAAGACTATTATATTACCCACATTTCCACTTGACTCACGTTTCATGTCAACATCTTCATCACACCACGAGTACGAATGTGAGCATATGCTCCCTTCATCTTATGAGACAGTGAGAGCTCTTGTGTTTTCTGTTTCTCCAATTGTGTCAGTTGTAGCTAAAATCTACGATACAAGATATGAAAATCTTGACATTGTTGTGGATGCACCAATGACTAATCTTGGAGATGAGTCCTCGAGGGGAGATCTTTATGCAGTTCCTTGGAACTATAAGGCATTCCAAGACCCATCTGCTGATAGATTCTGGCTGCAAATAGAAGCAACTGATATCATGGGCCGGACAACTATGACTGAACTAAGACCGTTTTCTGTAAATGGGCTTCATGGTAAGGTATCGTGGACTTGGAAGGAGTTTTTTGTCATGGGTTGTCAATGGGAAGCCCTGTATTATCCAATTCTTTGGGTGTCTCTGTACTTTCTACTCTTAATCCTCTTTATCCCTAGAGCTTTTCTCTTTTTCTCTAGGAAACAAATAACTTACAAGAATGTTTTTGCTGCAAAAGGCTTCATAAGTGGCGTAGGATTGGTTTTGCAAGAGCTCTGCAATGTTCCTATGGCATGGTTTGGTTTCCTGGGATATTTATTCTACCTGATTTTGTTTCCCTGGTTTACTGGACAAGTTTTTACTGATGGTGAAGATAAGGGATACATGACATACATGGGCTGGGCAGTGAAATCTTCTGATAATAAGAGCAACCATGATTATATTGGATCTCCTGATGTCATGGTAGTTGTTCTTCCTCATCTCATCTTTGTGGTCTTGCCGGCTATTTTATCCTCTGGAGCTCTGGCAGCTGAGAGAGTTGTCCATAGAGGCAAGTTTCTATCAGTTTCAGGAAAGAAAAAGGATGACTACAGCGGACTGGATCAGAGATCTGTTAGGTATGATTCCCGAGGCAATAGAAGATCAAAATTCCATTTTGGTGGGCACTGGATTCGGTTAATTCTATTGGTTCTTTGCTTGGTTATCTGTTGGAAGCATTTCAAGGTAAATCGTCTAACCCCTATCAGGCTAATATGGAACAAATTGGATTTTAAGATACTAGATCCACATCGGTTGGTACCATTTCCTCTAAAAAACTGTGGAATGAATCACATAAACATGGATTCCTTTCTCACACGTAATTGTGGGTATTATTTTCTTCATTCTATAATTTGAAAAGATTGCAGCTAATGATTTAGTTGGCTAACCATTTATATCTTGTCTGCTAATAGTTTTTTTAAGTTGATGGAGCTCACTAAACACACTATGTTCAAACTCTCATCTGGTAAACAATATGTAATGATTTTGGAAGGCCATAAGTAAATCTTTTTCATTTTCCACCCCACTTTTTGTTAATGCAAAGATGTAAGCGATATACTCATTCCCAGTTCCATCTATCTCTTACTTAAATATGTTGCCTTCTTTCCTGCAGAATTGCAGAGCCCTGATGAAAGCTTATGAGATGAATCCATTGCTCCATTTTCCGGTGTATACTCTTGGGATTCCACTATTGTTGGTTTATGTTATCCACAAAACTAAGAGGAATTAACAAGTACAGTAGGTTTTCTCTTCTCCTTTTCTGTTTTTCATGCTATGTCACAGCCAATCCTTTGTTATATGGCATAAATGCATTTCCAGTATGCTTGGCTTAATATTTGGCCTAAAACACACTCAGTCTGCTGCCTGCAGATGTTCAACGCTTCCGCTCAAAGTACATCAAAAGGATCTCGAAGATGATTACGGCATTAACCGGTTGAAAACTCAGCTGTAGACACCTGGTTTAGTTGAAAACGTAGTTTTAGCCTGTTAGCTACGGTAAATACTAACTGGCAATTAACAAGGGAAGCTTTTAGAAGATATATTCTCTTTGGATATTGGACCTTTCTATTCCGATTACGATTTTGCCATGTACCAGAATTGAAGATAAACAACTGTGATACCTGAAGGCCACTTGATAGTAGGACTACATAAGGTTCAACTTGATTCTGAAAAAGAAAACGAAATGGAAGAGATGAAAAAAATATGAAGTAACAAATTTCAAAATTACACATTAAGTTTGATCTAATGTGCAATGTAATGTAAACTTTGATTTGGTGCAATTATACACATGAAAAGTTTATATAAATCTAGTTATAAAAATAAATTATCTCAAAATTTGCAAAACATATTGCAATTTTTGTCAAAAAGAAAAATAAGTGATAAAATTTTACAAAAATAAATTAAAGTTGGCCGATTGGGATTATTCAAACTACCTTTCACGACAAACATGGGGTGAAATTTGTTCTCAACGTGAAAGACCAATTAACCATGCAAAACAGTTTGTAACATTCATTTAGATTTAGCTTAAGTTTCTTAAAGTTTAAATTTTATTTATTTACATTTATAACATGGTTAAAAAAGAAAGATACACAGTCAAATCCTTGTAGATGTTCTACTCACGTGCTAATTATTTTGATTTTTTATTTCTATTATCTTTTGGTTGGGGTGGGAATTTTTTTAATGCTAAAAATGGGAAAGAGAAAGAAAAAGAGAAATGAAACGAAAGAAAGTGAGACGTGGAAAAGAAAGACAAAAAATGTTGTGATTTTTGTGTGTGTGTGTTTAAAGTACATTAAATTTAATAATATAAACTTGCATAATTTTTTACATTTTAATAAATTATTTAATATATTTTTATGTTAGTATTCAGATATAATTTTGGGTCAAATACTTAGGAAAGAAATTCACTTCTACTTTTTCAATCACATATTGGTTGTTTATGTTATTTTTATATTACATTTTAATTATTTTGTAGAATTTTGTCTAAAGAATAATTAATCGGTGATCTATTAAAATAATTATTATGCTTTTCGATGTAACACTTCAAATTTTTGATGTTGAAAAAATTGATTTGGGGCCAAAATTTAAGCGGAACTATTCTATAAAGTCAAATAGTAAGACTTCTAGGAATGAGTTTTGGGTTAAGTTGCGAATCATTAGTTAAAGTAATTATTATGTTTTTATTAGTATTATTTAGTGGGTAGTGAGATAATGATTAAATTGAAATGTTTTTAAAATTTATGAGATTAATATGTAAATAGATAAAAGTTGAATTTTGTGACATAAGAAAATTTAAAAGGTAATTTACCAAATTCCCATTAACAAATGCACCATTGGTAGTTTTTAAAAGGGTGAACAGTTATTGGGTTTTGCTTTTCAATCTCTCTTGAAATTCTCTTCATCTGTTTTCTAAAATCTTGATTTCAAACATTCAATTTTGAAAGGTATTTTCAACAAATCCATCAATGTTTTAAGCATTAAAACTTGATTGTTCATTTTATTTTTATTTTTGGATAAAGGGATTTCAAAGCTTTTTATTATTTTTTTAAATATATCAATTAAACTCTTATATTTTTTTCACTCAATTGAGCTCTTAAATATTAAAATTTTAATTAATTAAGTTTTTTGACCGTTCACGATCAACCGTTACAGAATAATGACAATATTTTTTAGTTTTTTGCCACATGGCATTCCCAGATTGTGCCACGGGAAAAAATGTTATTTCACATATAAAACTATTTAAAAAATCATTAAAAATAACACTTAATGGTAATTTTGGCCTTTAATTTTTTTTTTAAAATCAATTAAATTCCTCCGAACTTTTTGCACTCAATTGAGCCATTGAACTAACAAAATTGACCAAATAAGCCTTCTAACTAACATTGAGCGTTAGTAGTTAACAACAATGCTGACATGGCCATTAATAATGCCATGTCAACACACATCATCACTAATTGTTGATGTGGCAGTACCATGTCATTGTCGGTTGCTGATGAAGCAACAAAAAATTAAAAAATATTTTAATATTTTAAAATAAGTACACAATGAATTTGGACAAATGGTTGTCTAGGTTCATTTGAATCTAGACAATAATGAGTCTAGATTCATTTTAGAATTAAAAATATAAAAATTATTAAAAATCATTAAAATTTATAAAAAATTTAGAAATAAATTAAAAACAATAAAATTTTATAAAATTTATAAAATAATTTATTAAAACCATAAAAATTAGAAAAATAATTTATAAAAGTTTCTAGAAATGAATTAAAACCCATAAAATTTTATAAAAATAATTTTCTTATTTTTATTAAATTATTTGACTAATATAACTTATTTTTAAGTATATCAAATATTGAAATCCCTTTATTCTCATGCAACTATTGGAAGTTCTTTGTTCAAAAAAAAAAAACTATTGGAAGTTCTTCTAAAATGTTAAACTTTGTAAATAATCAAAGGCTAAACTTTAATAAATATGAGAAAATAAATTTTATAAAATTTTATAAAATATTTAATTATTTTATAAAATTTTATGGTTTTAATTAATTTCTAATAACTTTTATAAAGTATTTTTCTATTTTTATGGTTTTTAATAAATTAATTTTTTATAAATTATATGGTTTTTAATTTATTTCTAATAAATTTTATAATTTTAATTATTCTTTTTTATTTTTTTATAATTCAAGAATGAATCTAGACAATTGGGTGTTCTGATTCAATTGAACTTGGACAACCATTTGTTTTTATAAGTTGTGTAAGAGACATCTGCTTGTTTCTTAAGTTGTAAAAAATACTAAAGCCAACAAAGTCCTTAGACAAGTTTTTGAACATTATCTCGATTTGAGTATTCACATCTAGTCTGGCCCTATTATCTTTAGCCTTAGCGAAGTACCCTATAAGCGAAAACATATGGTATTTAATCGGAGTATTGAGCTATTGTTGGGAGTTCATCAAGCTAGTAATAGCAGATTGTCGAGCCAAGATAGTTTGGCCTCCAATCATAACTTCTAGCTTGTCCATCATCTCTTTAGTGATTCCATAGCTCTCCAATTGTTTTCATAAAGTACCAGTCGCACTTGCTAGTATACAGCAACGAGCTAACTCATTGGAATCCTTCCATCGAGTTCTAACCTCAAGGTGGTTTACACTAGGTCATTTAGTATTAAGGATTGTTTTGTGTTTCTCACTGCTGAGAACAATGTGAAGATTAATCTGATTTATTATATTGAATTGTTTCTAGACTTTCGCATCACTCTCTAGAGAAGGCCTCTCCTTGCATAGGCTATTGGGCACTGGACTCTACTTTATCGAAAAGTAGAACCTCTCGTAAAAATCTAACTCTACAAGAATGTATTTATGATGATCAAGGCCCATGTTGGTTATCCTCTCGAAGAGTACATCTACCATAAGTGTGTTCCCTTGCCTCTTGGTAAAATATAACAATTCCGACTATTTGCGAGTCGTGCCTCCAGATAGTTGGAACAAATCCTAGAAGACCTGTAGCAAAGGCCACATGCTTCTTTATTAACAAAGGATGAACTCTATGATGATCCATCAAGAGTCCCTTGACAACTAATCAGGAGCGAGGTTGTAAAAGTTAAGTAATTCATAAGTGGAAGCATGTAGTGGCAGGGTAAATCCACCTTCAAGCGCATGTAGCGACAAAAGAAGATCAGCCCCTCATTGTCGTATCCAGGACCATAAACATCGTTGAAGGTGCATGTTCCCTTCACAAGGGTAAAGGCATACTTTTAGTGTTTTAATAATAAACCGTGACACAAGAGTAACAATTTTACTTCCCTCTTTTTAGTGGTACATTCAAATGCATCACACACCATAAATTCCCTCATCTCCCTTGGAGGATTCCTCTTCCTTTTCTCACCATTGTTAAAGGTGGTGGCCTCTCTGTTGCGATTACCACTGGCCATCAAAACAAAAGCGGTCATAGACAGGTGAAAATTAAAAAGAAGAAGAAGAAATCTTACCCTAGCAAAGAAAAAAATCCCCAAATCCAAGTAGAAATGTAACACCCTCAATCTGATCCGATTTGCCGGATCCGAATTTTGGGCATTACTAACAAATACAGACACAGACTTAGTCTACTTATACGAATTACAATCAATTATGACTTATTTAATTACAAAATTTCTAACTTGAATACATGAGCATGTACAAAAAGTGAATAAAACTACAACATGTGATAATTAAAATACAACAATATTTAATTTGAAATCCTTATCTATTGCAGACACCCCAAGGTATGGAATTCTCGATGACAATTTAGACTTTGATCGTGCCGCCAAACTCGCTCTATATGCATAATAAATCGATACACCCTTCCCTTTGGCGTAGTCTTAGTGTTATTCCTCTTGGCATATACTCTCATTCAACCTGAAAAAAAAGTATAAACTCATGTAAGCTTATAAAAACTTAGTGAGAGAAATGTCTTTCACCTGCACAGTAATTGCTCATTGTTACTGATGAATTGTTTTGACGATCTCATTGTTCTTGTCCTTCAACTTGTCTCTGGCAAATGCTTTTCTCAAATTTCATTATTCATTCACTATAGGTTAACATAACATACTCTAAAATCATTACTTACCTATCAAAATCTTCGATACATCTTTAATATAATCTTTCATAAACTTTTATCCATTTCTTTCTAGAGGTCCTTACAACCGAAACACCGTTACTCTTGCATGCATAACTCAAAGCCATCGTTTTATCAAAATTCATGGATGATCAAGTACACAGATAGCAGATACCTCTTTCAAATATCAAACTTGGAATCCTTACTCAAAAAAAAACTTTTCTTATGATAACCCATCACCTCTCTATATCTCTTCAATTCTTATTCATAATTGAATCATGGCATTGTATTTTACTTTATCGTAACCTATAGAGACATTGTGCCTTATTAATCTTTCTGATCACACCTGCAAGCTATACTGAACGTGCCAAAAAGATTTAATATAGAGTTCGTCACAAGAATCATTCCTTTATGTTATGCCATTGAGAGCCTTACTATGATACGCCACAAGGGCATTATTTTCAGAATTCGCCATGTAAGTCATTCCTTTAGAGTGCGCCACAAGGGTTTATCTCTCAAATTATTGGCATAAAGGCTATCATTGTAGGGTTCACCATAGAGGCTATCCCTTCATAATTCACCACAAAGGCTTTTCTTTCCTAACGTGTTTACAATATGGATTTGCCTAAACTCATTTTATGTGAGGTTTGCCCATCATCGTCTTGGGACACACAACGAACCCCATTAGGTAATCACCATCCTTTAATTCCTTTCAGAAGGTGCCATGGCCATGGACTTTCCATTTCATAGTTTGTGTTTAAAGTCCCGACGGACCCTTTTTGACAACTTCATTGAGAACATACATAGACTCAACTTACAGATTCTTCATGCACTAACGTCTTAGACTCACTTTGTAGACCCTTCATACACTTACTATATACATTCCAAGCATACATACATAACTATATTTCAACATCACATTATCTATACACCATTCATCATATACTTGAACCTATCAATTTCCATATCAAGTATACATACTATTCTTAGCAAATAATCATGCATTCACAAATATCCTTTGGTGATTACTCATATAGCCATATACATAACATACCATACCTTTCATGATTTTAGTTTCATATTTCAGTTAGTATGAACAGTGCACATGCAAGAGTCAGACCACAGATAGCAGCTTGAACTCTAGATCCAACAAGGAACTACAACAACCACTGTTTATAAAATAGAAGAGCATCATTAAAACTCATTTGTAACATTTACCATCATCACAAACCTATATAACCCTTATATAAAGCCTTACTTCTTCGTCTTACTATTCACACACTTATTCCAACTTAATCTTTCATAACTTTAACATACGGAGTCACAATTCTTACCATGACATGGAGTAGTCACTAACAAAGATTCCGATTTGTAACTCCAACTTAGAGAGAAGGTAATGCTTTAGGTTTTTCTTAAGAAGAAAGAAGAAAACCCCCTCTTTCTTTAACCTGATTATCCATTAATACAATCTAAGTCTTTATTGGGACTTGACAAATGTCACATCTTTATTGAATTGTCTTATCCAAAGGTCTACAATTTTTGAGAAACCTAATTGAGTATCCCCTTATATTTTAATTATCCTGGTTCACATTCAGTTGGTTCCTAACCAGCTTACCTTGCAATTTAACTTGTATAATATTACAATAAAAGGGCACACTATACTTCTGAAGTGAACACATACGCTCTATACTGTTTTAATTGGATATTATCTTATTCCAACTAACATAGAAATCTGACATAGAATCTTTGTTAACTTAAACACATAACTTTATACGCCCACTCTATATGCCAAAAGATATACTTGGGCGAATACTACTCCACTAATCATACTACTTTAGAACTACACGCCAAACCTTGTACTCGTCAGAACCGGGGTGTTACAAGAAAAGTGACAATGAAGAAAGAGCAATGTAAAATAAAGGAATGGAGAAGAAAAACAAGAGAGGAACAGGGAAGAGAAAAAAGATTTTTAGAGAAAATAAATGTAACACCCCAAAACCCGACCTGAAAGTTCGGTCGGATCCGAAGTGTCATTGTGGTCGCTTGAGTGAGTTGGTTGATCTATCAATCAATTACACACATTAAAAACATAATTTTAAACATACAAAAAAAATCATTTAATAAAAGTCATTCAAATAAAAAATAAGTTTGAAATTAATTGACATAAAAAAAATGACTAACTAATATAATTAACTGAAGTACACGCCAATACTATGCTAAAGGACATTCATCTTTACAAAATATGGATTGCGGAGACTCTTTGATGGTGTTGCTTAAATATAAACTCTTCGATCATATTGTTACCTATGCACAGAAAATTTAGTTGATATGTTGAGTTTACAAAGCTCAGTGGTATTATGCTAAAGTCAAATATACCACGTAATCAAAGTAAAAACACATGTATACTATCAATTTCACACCAAATAGGTTTTATAATTAAAACATAACTCAACCAAATCATAACATACACAATCCAAATATTTACATGCACGTAGTCCACCTTTATAATTGTGCCAACATTATAAAATCATATAAATAAAAGATACGAGCTACACAAATATGAGTGGATATTACAACATTTTATTCAATAATTCCTTTAAATATTTAGATTATTATTTAATCTTTTAGTCTTTTAAAGTTTCAAGCCATTGAGCCCAAGTAACCATATATGGAAAATCATGCTGACTGTGTAGATAGCCATCTGAACCTCGTGAGCTTGCAAAGCCCAATGATACGATAAAATGTTTAACTATATTCCAGTCCGTGCAAAGCATGACTTAGCCAATCAAAACTCGTGAATGTGAAAAGCCCTATGATACGATACTCTTGAGTGCATAAGCAATCATCGTTAATTTGCTAACTACTTACACATCCACTCGTTAAACAACTTAATCAATTAAACAAATCCATAACCGAAACATGCTAGATATAAATAAAGCACAATTTATTCTAATATCCATATAAAGTTAGTTGATCAGGTTAATGAAAATATAAATAAAAGAATAAGAGATAGGAGAAATTACTAATTGATAAATCATTGAAGCGTGGTTTCGGAACAATCTCCGCTCACAATCGTATTCATATCGGAATAAAAAAGTCCCGACTAAGCGAACATAAAAATAAACTAAAATTAAAGAAAAATTGTATCTCCTAGTAGACTCCCCCTTTAATGGGGTTTATAATGGTGTTTATATAGGAAAACATTAGGGTTTTAGGTGCATAAAATGTTGGATCGCTAGTACTCCCTATAGAGCAATAGAAATATTATTTTGACGATCGACAGCTATGGATCCAAGTACGGGGAACGAATCGGGTTGATACAAGGTTGGGAATATACCTTTTTTGATCTAGTTTCCTCCGTAATATCAGTTTCAATCCGTAACAGAATTGTCTCGGTCTCTACGTAGTCCACCTAGTTGAAGAACGAATAGCAGAAAATACTCTTGAACCTTTCAAAGAGTGTTTGCACAAAAACGACTACTAGACCCTCTCTGTTATTATTTTTCCTTTACTTTGGTAACCCTAAAACACAAAATCAGGATTCATATCCATTTTATTTTTCATTAATATCACATATAAAAAAATGGGATTATTCCCTTATTTTTAGAGAAACATATAGAAAATAAGAAAAGTAAATTATATTCTTTCCAAAAGAATATAAACTTCCATGTCTTTTAATCTTTGACCGAAATTATTATAACTATTTATAATAATAATTTCATAAACTATATTTAGTTAATATTTTATACTGAATCAAATTCATACATTAATTTTAGCTATGTTCTCTATTTGTGTACAATAAATTGTACATATAATGCGTTCAATATTTAGCTGTCAAATTAAATAAATTAAATAATTCATTTAATTCATGTTATAACTAAACATAATACCAAATGCATTTGAATTTTGTTCGTTTCAACCATAGGGTGTGACCCATTAGGCTATTGTAATGTTAGTAGTAATACTAGAATGTTTCTAATATTACAAGCAATGAGTGAGATCTAGCAATGCATCATTGCTACCCAAGTTACAAGAAGTCATGATTCGACATAACCTTTCTATGATAGTTTTTCATGTATCATATCCTTGTATCCTTAATATCTGGATTGGACACAAGTCATGGAATAGTCTCACTTGTATAGTCCAATCTCATATTTCTTGATATTCTAAGTAGACTACAATAAACGAATAAGTGTGATATCTCATACCAACTTATTTGAGCATGTCCATGCATTTCTAGTCTCACTACATCAAGTGGCCTAAGATATTGCTCCCATTATGTAGGAGGGATAGATCCTATCTTGATCAATCATATCACACTACATAGATTGTGGCATACCCAACATCAATTTTTATAGTACAACCTATTACGCTAGACTTGTAACTGTATCAAAATACACGACTCACGATGTTGGGACAATGATGATCTCAAGTCTGAGGATCGTATACATAGTTATCACTATGAGTAATGTTGTGACTATGACATAATAATCTAAGAAACATACTCACAGTTGGTCAATCCAATATGTTGTTCTCTAACACATACTCATGTATTATTTTGACATCCCTATGTCAATAGCAACACTTTGTCATCAATGAACTATACATTAGTCTCAATGCACTATCATTGTCCAAGCCCATAATAAAACTTAGCTAAGGACTTTTTAAGAATAATCATATCATTATCAATACTTTATTATTAATCAGTTTATTTATACATAGAGAAAAAGAAACTAAAATAATGATGACAATACCTTATATTAACAGACAAGGTAAAACGAGAATGTAATTACAATCATCTCATGATTGGTCTTTGGGCATACTCTAACATAAAATACACTTGATACTTTGAGTGCAAGTAGGAAATAAAATCTAAGAAAATCTCACCAAAATAAGACTACTTATGTTAGCACTACATCATGATATCGTCTAGGCTGTGTTGCAACACTTAGTTCCAGTGTTGCAACAAAAGAGGTGGTATTGCGACACTGGGTTTCAGTGTTGCAACACCGATGCCTATTTCGTTCCAAGATTTTGTTTTTCTCTTCAGTCTTCAGTGTCATGACATGACTGTCTTTCTTTGTGTTTTTGGGCCTAAAATGGAACCCTACACACTCAAATAACCCACTAGTCATTCCCAAGGCTCGAGTTGGCCTAACAAGTCATCGAAACACTAGAAAAGTGCGTAAAAATGCTTATTTTGCTATTAATTAAGTCTAAGCTACTAAAAATGAAAATGTAATAAATAAATATAAAAAACTAGAAAACAATCTCGTTAACTGTTTAAAAGACTCTAATTTGCCACAACGAATTGTGGCAGATCAAACTCCTCTACACTTAACTCATTGCTTGTCCTCAAGAAACAAAACAAGATCACACAAATAAGAAAATAAGATGACTAAATGATGCTTGAGCATGCTTCATACATGAGAATGATTCGAAACATTATACACAAGACAATGTGGCTAAACACATAATTCTAGAATGATACGTAATTGACTTCTGATTTTCAATATTAAACACGTTAGTTCACTAGGTTTCAAAGTAAACAAATTCAAGAACATTAACCATATTACTCCATCGAAACAACTGTACAAAATTTACATGTATGTTCAAAGAATACAAATGGTCAGAAATGTCAATATTTAGTTTAATTTTCATCGATGAGTCGTATCACTTAGGTCACATAGGACTTTTCAGCTTGTAATGTTCTACGGCTTAGGTTTGTTCGGATTTGAAGAATTAACTCTATAAAATGGTTTAAGCACGAAAATAGTTTGGCACATTATATTGACTCCGCCCCCAATTATATCCCTTAGCTCACCACTTTATATCCACTTCTCTAACCCTTTCTTTTCTCTCCATTTCCTAAGGTACAATATAGTATTCATGAGTACAATCATCTTAGTGAGCCTTTTGTGTAAAATTGAGTAATTTTTTTATTTTTTTAATTTTCCTTTTCTACTCACTTTGCTTTTATTCACTCAAAATTTTCTTGCTTGGCTTTGAACCTTCATAAAATTTTTCTTCAATTGATTTTTTTTCTACATTCAAGCACAACTTTGCAAGAATCTTACACTCACTATACTATATTATCCCTTAGTTTTCACTCTCAATTCTTTTATTTTGAAACCTTTGTGATGTATCTACCTAACCTTCAAAATTAATTGTCTGACATCTAAGTTCATGCTGGGACCAAAAAGAAAAAGGATCGATAGATTATGCATTAGGCTTTCTGTTTCATTCAAGGTTCATCAAGAAAATCGAATTAGGCTCAAAATTTGATACTAGGGAATTTACATATAGGGCCAGCTTTTTTGCTCTATTGGTCACCAAAGAATGCCTTAGGTCATCCCTAAGTGTCCTAATTCGTGGAATCAATTATCTAAAAATTTAATATTCTAGCAACTTGTGTCAAACAAACATATATGTTTTTTATGTACTTTTTTGTCATTTGGTATACTTAACACACTTTTACCTATTTATAGTGTAACAAAGTGAGCTAAACAACCTAAAATCAATTACTATCGAACTAAATTTACTATTTAAATAGAAAATCCTAATTACATGCTCCTAACCAATCACTTGTATTTCTACAAGTTCACGCACAAACAACACACAAAAATAAAATTGAAGTACTAAAACAATTTAAAACACAACAAAAATTTAAAGATTTTGAAAAAAATTGAAAAATTCTATGCTACCCCCACACTTTATTTGACACATTGTCCATAATGTGCAACCATAATATAAGAGAAAAGATTACTCGATTTAAGAGTTAAAATTCCTCAAAAGTAATCGGGTGGTTCTCCTTGTATTGGTTTAACTCCAATTTGTAGTGCCGCCTAATGTATAGGTTTCCTTGAAAAGGCTGAATTCTCATTATTGTATCGACATCGGGATTTTTGTGCTCCAAGCGGATAGAAAGTACTTTTCTCGAGCCTCTCCGTGCAAAGTTTAAATTTCTTCATCTTTTTTATTCGTTTTCTTCACGAGCTCAACTACTATTGAAAAAAAACACATAATTAAATACTTCAAATAAAATAAAAATAAACCAATGAAAAGTAAAATTTATGATTAAAAAAATTTTAAAAGAAAAGCTCTTTTTCATAGTCGGGATGATTTGTATTGCCACTAAAGAAGAACTTCCAACTGGTCCTCGACACTTTGATCCGTCTTTTTTTTTTTTTTTTTGAGAGATGAGAACCAACATTTTTGGTCGATTCCAATGATGTTGCCATATTTTCGACTGTCACGACATATCCATTTTGGAGCCACTTGGTGTCAAATCCAAGTCAACCCTAAATTGTTTTGCAATGTATTATTACATCGAGCCTTCTCACCTCCATGTCACATGAGGCTTTGAGTACTCGAGTTTTATCTTTAGTTTTGAATGAGAACTAGACAAACTCATTAGTTTCTTTGGTTGGCACCTGTTTGGTTTTTGCCAAAATGTATATTTTCTCATATACACTTTGATTCAGCAACGTTCAAGATCGATGCCAGTGATTAGATCTATTTCTACATCTACATCGACATATACGACTACCTCTACATCTACTAATACATCATTTGGATTACACCTTCGGTTATTTTCAATGTCTCCTCGTGGTCTCCGGTTCCAAACTCTAGTTGACTATTATCGTTTAATTCAGAGTGGTTGATGATGATACAATGGTTCTCATGATCTGAGTTGGGAACATATTGTCTGATCACTTCCAATGGAGTCTCTACATCTTATTGCTTTTGGAGTAATTCTTCTATTTGGTCCACCCATTTTTGAATTCTTTCTAGGTTATTTTGGAATTCATTCGATTTAGGAAGAAATGTGGATGAATATTCATATTCTCCACACCTTCGATCATAACTCTGCTGGGTCGTTGAGGCTCCATTTGTTTGCCTTGATATTTGATTATTCTAACGTTGCTTGTACAAATACCGATATACCTCATCATCCATTATTACTCCAATTCTTGTTGGGCTAATTGTCTTGGCATACCATATTCTCCGTCATAACTCCATGATCATGTCGTGGCTCCATTCATCCAACTTGATGTTTTGTTAAGGTACCCATTGTATTGCGAATACATCTCCAACTTTTGCTTACTTGTACAATCTAGTTCAGGATGGTCGACAACAATTCAATGGTCTTTTCGATCAGAGTTAGGAACATGATACATGATATGACCATGCCCCGGGCACACTTTCGGACCAGCTCTCTAAGCCTTGTTTGCAAATGCATGCGAGCTGAATTAGCTCATTTCCATTTCATTGAGCTCCAATTAGCTCATTTCCAGCTCCATGAACTCATTTCAGCTCATTTGAGCTCAATTTCAAAATTTGTGACTATGCGTTCTTAGTTGCTGGAATTAATTTAATTTGTCTTTAAATAAATTAGTTTAGTTAGTTACAGCATGCATATAAATTAAATTAGGCTGATAATTCTAAATTAATATGTTTTATGTTATTACATAATTTTAATGTGACTTGTTCCTAATTATTTCGACTTAAATTCAAACATCAATTTAATTTGTCTTGTTCAGCTGGATTTAATACTTAGTTAATTAATTTGTCTAGTTATATTACATCTTTAATGTGTCAAGGTGCAGCCGAATCTATGGTGATTAATTTGTTGCTGTTTGTTGCTTGATTTTAATGTGTTCTCATTTAATTAATTAGCTACATGTATTTAATTTCAGGTACATGCAATGGACGGTACATGCATGTTTGGAAAATTAAATTGGCTGCTGATTGAAGCTTCCTAGGTGTCCATTCGGCCAAATAAGCTATTGTTTCCTACTCCCAAGTTGACCATTCAGCCGACTTTTAATTCTTTTCACATTGCTGGATTCATCTTGGCTATTCGGTTCCATGTGTTCACATTCCATGACTCTTCAAAGCTGAGTTTTCACACCTTGATGGCTGCTCATTACCTCTTTTAATTGCTGATCACTTTTCAGCAAAAGTTGCCAATTAATTGAGCTTGTTCAAGTCCATTAACCGAACCTAGCTGCTGCCATGCACTTCTCCAAGCTTCCAAATCCATTGATCGTTCTAGAAGTTGTCCATTCAAGCTCACATTCAGCCGAATCTTGTTATCTTAATTAAATAGGTTCATTTTCTTAGTTTTTAAGAATTCAGGTGGCTATTCGGCTAGCTTAGTTTTCATCTATAAATAGTTGTTGAAATTATATTGTAAAGGACTTTTTTAAAACTTTATCGAATTGCTGTCAAAATTTAGAGAGGATTCTTCTCTTAAATTTCGTCCAAAAACTTCGTTGACTTATCTAAGTAGTTAGTGGCGTCAACCGTTTTTGTTCAATCGAACTTATCACGTTTACGTGTGGCGTTCAACCCAAATTATACCAAGGTTCCTATCTGATCTAGATAGTGGGTCGAGGTTTCCATTTTAGTTTTCAAAATCAACTTTAGAACCTATAAGTCTCGGGTCAACCATTAACAAAGAGTTGGTTCATTCTTGTTCTCAAGTTACCGTTTTAAATTCAAACACCAAGTTTTCTATTCTTTCATAGCCAAACCTTATACATACAATTAACCTTCTTTCATAAACCTATCCATTGACACCCATAAGCCCTATTTAGCCTAAATCAGACTTCAATTCAAACTCAAACGATTCTTCCCTGTTTTAACGATCGGGCAACAATACGACTCGAATTCATCAACAAGGCCGGGTCGCATCAATACACAACCTCGTCCACTGGAACAATCTTTGATTCTCTATAAGTTCTTCTTTATCATATGCTCCTTAGTATACTTCATCATTGTAACAGGCAAACATCTTGCGTTCCTCATCTCAACTGCTATCATCATCAAATTCATCATCAATTGCATCAATGATTAAATTAAATAGAAAAAAATGTACCTAAAAAATATAAAAAACATAAAATAATGAATTTACAAATAATTAAAAATTAATACACTATGTAACTCGTTCATCTTTCGATTAGTATTATTTTACAAAGCAATAAATCTAATAACAATTTTCACTATCGCAATCCTTGGCAATAGCGCCAACAACTTTACTGGCTCCAAACGTGCGAACGTTTAGAGTTAAAATCATGAAAATATATGTATATATATAAATTAAGTGTGGTATCTGCAAGTGAACAGGTCAAATTATAATATAGATTTGTGTTGCAATGGAACATCGGTAAGTATTCCGAGGATTGTACACAAAGGATTGCAGATTGGAGAAATTTATTATTAAATTAATTATAGAGAATATGTACTAACCTAATTGATTTACAATTTATTGAAAGAATAATTAAACTAATTAAATTAATTACCCTAAATTACCGTAAATTACCCGAATGGATTTTTCTATTCCGAGTGTCTATAACAACCTATACCTGGCCTGGTCGTCAAGCCCGAATACAAGATGCCACACCACCGTTTCATCTCACTCGTAGCAAGTGGAAAGCCTATTCTAAGGAAAACGTCCTTTATTATAATATGCTTGTAGGTTTTAGGTCATTTAATTAGTTAATTATTGTTTTTACATGTAAAGCATACCATAATGAGTCCTAAAAATGAGTATGAACATGCAAAAGGTCCATTTACCAAAATTCTCAAAATATGTTCGTAGGTTTCGATACTGACACTTGGGTATCGATATTTTCTCTGTATGGTATCGATACCACCTAGAAACACGATACCAAACTTGCATTCTGTTTCTCGATTAAAAATCAAATTCTCAAAAATCATCAGTACCTTTAGTGAAGTATCGATAAATTTACCGCGAGAATCGATACTCGAGAAAAGATATCGATACGAAATCTCTATTCTAACTTCCTGCATGTTTCAAAACACAGAGGTATCGATTTTAAAACCCAGTTATAGATACCTCTGCTCCAGACCTCAAAAATTCAGCATATATAAGTAATTAACTATTTTAATTTAGTTCGTAAACATCATGCATCAAGTAATTTGACAAATAATCATTCAACGACCTAATTAACAGGTCAATATCACAAAATCATGTTTGAGCAAGTAACGTCAATCCATCCTTAAGTTCATGAACCTATGCATAATAATAACATGTAATCCTTTTAAATTGAATAAAAAACTAGCATAATGTCTAGAAATCAATAGGGATATAACGAGTCTACCACATTGCCTCATTCCCTAAAATGTAAATAAATGTAGAACACATACCAAATAACAAATAGACTTGCTTGGATCACCTTCGAAACCACACTGCTCACCATAGTACACTACTGATTCCAATGGTTTAAAAGGAGTGGGTGAGCTTAAGAAGCTTAGTGAATGCTTAGAATAACCACAATGCGAACAATTCATCAAGCATCAACAAAACAACCATATAGCATAACCTTAATAGTTCCAACTCTAGTGTCATATTATACTTACTCGTGCATTATTACTAGTTCTTTTACATGGTAAACATGTTCACTTCTAAGCATATATCACATTACACATATGATTACATGATGCCCATGCACATATCGCAATACTCACATAACCGCATAACGTTCAAGCATATATTGTAACACTCAAAAATAGGTTTAAAGATAAATTGCGTAATGGTCACATGCCATATAAACACATATCACAATGCATAGATATTCATACTTTAAGATAATTTGCATAGCAACCACATACTCATTTAGGCATATATCATATTTACATTTTAAGATAATTTGGCACTTAAGCTATGAAACATGAAAGTGAGCTCTACCATCACTCATCGGATACATAAATCTCCAACACACCAAACATAGACTCATAGAGTCAAACATATCCCAAAAGTGAAGCATACAATTAACACTCTCCTTATTTCCCCTCACATGTTCCGTTGAATGGAGCTTAGCTCACATTTTGTTATCCTTCCAACATGTCCCATGGCTTCAATGCCCAAAATCACTGTACATATAGGTGAGTATTCACAATCCTATGGCATGCCAACTATATCCAACAGTTTCAATAACCATAAGGTTAAAATATCCGAAATCAAACACACATCACTTACCAGTTATCTGTGCACAATCACTACATATTTGCGTCTTTAGCAAAACACTGTCACTAACATTTAACATATACATAACATGTACACATTTTCACTTTCACAACGATTATTATAACCACATACCACATATTATAGCATCTCATCTCAATTCACATATTCACAAGAAGATAAGCACTTTATTGACAAGATAACATAGGTATGAGAAAACTTACACTCGAAATTTAGAATAGGGGTTTAGGCTACTAATAAATTCCCAAATAACGCATTGAATCATGTCCACAAGCAATTATCCCAAACACTTATCGATTACGCTTTCACCTAAAAGCCGAAAGCTCAAACTAGCTTTTCCTTGCCTTTATCTCTACTCATAGAAGGTTCTATCAAATCTGGAACTTCAACACAACAATTTCACACAAAAATACATCCAAAAATCAATCAAGGACTCATTACAAACATACAAAACGTAAGCCTAAACTAGCTTATCATGTAACCGAAACTTATAACATAACAAACTTTAAATTCGAATATCTTGATCTATACTTAATCTTTTCGCCTAAAATAAATTCCATTCATCTTATAATTCACTTACAACTAATTCTCAACCTTTAAACTATACAAAACTACTCAATTCAATATATCGATTTTTTTGGCATATTTTATGGCTATTTTGTAAAAATCATTAAAACTCAAGAAATCTTTAACGAAACTTCAAAGTAAGTTTAGGAAACTTTTAATCATGTTAAAAAAGTTGAAAAATACTTTGAAACCACGTTTTTATGCAAAATCCTGAAGTCTACCATTAATGACCCAATTTTTGGCTTTTATTTAAAACATGCTTTTTAATAGCAGCAAATTCATTTTAAAGGACTATATATCATTTTAAACTCATAGAAAGTTGAATAATTACATTTGATGGAAGAAAAATGAGTTTTGACGCAAATCTAAAAAATCCCATATTTGGAGAAGATGATGTAGATGATGAAGTTTTTGGGAGGTTTTCTTGGTTTTTTTAGAGGTTTATAACTTAAGAGATGATAGAAATCAAAAGGAATTAGGATTTTGAGTTCCAAATTGATTGAAATAGCAAGAGAGAATTAAGAGATGATAAACATAAATTTTTGGGTAGTTTTTACATGAAATAACTTAGTGAAGAAGGGTTATTTAGCTTGGATTTTAAAATTTGGTTAAATTTCTTCATAAAACTCTCAATTTTGACTCATTTACAAATCAGTCTTATTTTCAAAATTAAAGGTATTTAAAACTCTTTTTTAGAAATTGATTTAATTTTTTAAAAATTGTAATTGTAAACATCACTGGTATGTTATGTCCCAAAATTTTAAAAAATCTAAGGCTAAAATGCCTAAAATACCCCTAAAACTCCTAGGCCCTATTTTGTGGTGTGACAATCCTCCCCGTCTAAAAAGAATTTCATCCTCAAAATTCCCTATTAACACATCACTTGCTTAATCACAAGATATGTTATTTTTACTTTTAAACTAACTATCACACTTTCGCTACGCACTCCGATTCCTATTCTCTCTAAGTTCCTACTACTTTCCTTAATGGTTCTATTCACTACGGTGAACTATTCTACGATAAATTTTCCAATGATTCCCTTTGTTCAATATGACACTCTCATCCAAAGGAACTCGTAATTGTTTGTCCTAATTCACTAGTCTCTATCAGGATTCTTTACTTATTAGCTAATTCACTTAAAATTTACGGAGGCATAAAACCTAAATCTATTAATGAGAATAAAGAAATTGATCATAAGTGTAACACCGCTAACCCGTATCTGCCGCCAGAATAGGGTTACAAAGCATTACCAAATTTTTCAGTTCAAAACAATCAAAAATTATAAACATTTCAATTCATACCAATAATCATAGCGAAACCAGCCCATAACATGCATATCGTTCCTTATACGAGCCCTCGAGGCCCTAAAAACACATTAGAAACAAGTCGGGACTAAATTGGAAGCTTATAAAATTTTTCAGAAAATAATGAAAATTTTCAAAACTGCAGGGGTCATAAGGCTTTGTGGCTAGGTCGTGTGACTCACACGGCCAAGTGACATGTTCGTGTCCTCAGCCGTGTGGACATTCAAAGTAGGGACACACGGTTGTGTTCCAGCTCGTGTTTATACCTATGTAACTCACTGACTTGGGTCACATGGCCAAGCCACACGCCCATGTACCAGGCCATGTACACTTTGAAATGAACCTACACGCCCGTGTGTGAGGCTGTGTAACAACCTGACTTGCAACACTTTGAAAGCTACAGTGGACACACAGCCGTGTCGTCTGGCCGTGTGTCACATACGGCTGAGACACACGCCCGTGTCTCTGCTTGTTTGGACTAAAAATATGCCATTTACAAGCCATTTTTCTCACCCATTCATGCATATGCCTACAATTACTTTTGTACATATAAACAAGTATTCAATTTACACTAAGATCATGCATAAACAAGCTATTCAAATATAATATATATGCATACAACCAATGTACCCAAAGGGCACCTCAGTCTCAACACCTAAGAATGTATAATCAATTACTCAAATTGGCCAAAATGTTCAACTAACTTCTAATTAAGTTTATGCCAAAACCTACCATTTAATTTACCTATCCAATTTACACCAAAAAGGTACCAAATGTACCATTCCATAACTAACACCAATAGCCATATATGTCATTAATAACAAAGGTACCTAGTGAGCACATTCCAACATTATCACAAGACTATCTATGACATGCATTGTAAACAACCATTCCATCTTTAATCATTCACACACTAATATAGATATAACTTCTGTCATAACAACTTAATTCATCAAACATTAAACCATTCACAAGTGTTTGCCTCCATAACATTATATAAAGTCAAAAGATACATATATACAACTTAGAAAACAAAGTATTGGCTATTAATAGACTTGCTAATCAAGGTTTATCTGATTTCTTAAGGCTAAAGTATTGGGATTTTATTTATTCTATTTATTGTGAAGATTGTATTTCCTTAAGTAGTTCAACATAATTGTGTATATATATCCATGTAAATACTTAAGTTAATGGGCAAGGCAAAAGAATTCTTATTTTCAACAAAATCGTACGTTTTTGCAACGCATAGGTTTGTGCAAGTGTACACAGTCGTTATCAAGTAATAAGTAAGTATCGAGTTATCGTCTCCACAGGGATTGTATTTGTGCTAAGTCACTTAATTTGTAAAATTATATTAACATTTTGGTAAACAAAAACACAATATAGTTGAGAAGTGGTGATTAAAATATATTAAACTAAATGCAATGATCTCTAATGCAAATTATCCTAAGTATGCAAACTATATGAATGAAATAGATTTTAGTAAAATTAAACACAATTTGCAATAATTATGACATAAATAAACTAAGACAATTACTTTAATTAAACCCAATTTATTATCAACATGCTTAATAACATTCAGAAAAACATTCCATGGCAGCTCAATCGTTCATGAGTTTGGAAGCCACATTAGGTCCTTTCGGAATCCTTTACTTAGTAAATATGCTTTTTACTGATCTTTATTTACTAAGGGTTTCTTAGCATTCGTGTGAGGTAATAGGGATGTGTCAGGTTTGAAACAATTTAATCACACAAATCTAAAAATTATGCAGATAACAGAGCTTGGTCAGAGTTGTTATGCAACCTCCAATTTAATCGGGTCAAGATCTAAATTGAGCATGCACATTTCAATTATGTGTCCATTAGTCGTCATCTGGTCAGGATGCTCAGCTAATTTAGGTGCATTTCAATCATGTATGAATGAAATACAGACTTGATTTTAATTGAAAACATGATCGGTTGAGGCACAAACATTATAAGCATGAATCAAATAAATATTATTTAATCAAAGCAATCATCCTAGCTTAAATAAAATTAAGCTAACATTGTTGTAAACAACAACAAAGAACACATAGCAAACATCTTTATATTAAATTAAAGAAAAAGAAGATTAAACACAATTCAGAGTGGCTGTCACCCAAGGCTCTGACTGACGAGGCTCCTTTGTTCCTTTTTTTTCTCCTTTGCTGATGGCTTTCCAAGGTGGCCGACCAAGGGTTCTTTAAGAGGCTTAATTGCTAAAATCTCTATGAAGAGATGATGCTAGGAGTGGGAATGGAAAAGGCTAAGAGAATTTAGAGAAAAGAGAGAAGGATGAATGATGAGAATGAATGAGGAATGATTGAGGGATGCTTAAGTGATGATGAATGAAGGAATGAGAGGGTCTTATTTATAGGTGAGGAGAGGGGGATAGTTTGCTAAAAATAGTGGATGTTCACCTATTCAAATCTCCTCAAATTGTGGCTAGCCATGCTTAGTGGCTTTTGACTTGATTTTTTGCTTGATTTTTAAGCAATTTTTGATGCCACACAACTCGGGACTGAGACTCGGTCAATTGTAAATCTTCGGGCAAATCTCTAATTTCTTAACACTGCAAGGACCTTGTGTAATTAAACCAAAGAATGGTTTAAATGGACAGCCATGTGTAGCCAAATATTGGGTTGACTTGGTCTCCAATTTGGACGGTTTTGTAATCCAGCAAAGCTATCAAACCTATCTAGAATAAATCAACAAGTTAGAGGACCAACGAATAAAATTTATCCAATTTAATTAATTAATTAAAACCCAAATTATTAATAAAATATTTTAAAATGAATTATTAAATATAATTTTATATTTTATTATTTAATTTAACCATGCATGGCCCACTTTATGTCTTAAAAATATAATATATTCAAATTAATATAAAATAAGCCATTTATTGCATGAAAACTATATAATAAAGTATAAAATCACATTTTAATAATTTCTATGTCCTAATTTCATAGTTTCACATATTTCATTAATTTATTAAACAATTACTTAGTTTTAACAATGAATTTAAGTAAAAAGGTGATAAATTACATAGGAAAAATCCTATATATTTTTCTCTTTACACACCCCTAAACTTAAATCATTGCTCGTCCTGGGTAATATTTATGCACAGCAAAAGGTCTTGCTAAGGCAAAATTGCTAATTGTGTAAGTAGTATCAATCTTTGTCCCATAATTATGCATTAGTAACTTCATGCTTATCGATCTTGTTTATTAACAAGTAATTCATATGCAAACATTCCTTAAGATTATACTAAGCTTCAAAATATGCCAACATGAATCATAGTTTCCATGTATGTCCCAGCCATAGATAACATTCTTCATTCAACATAATTTCCTATCAATCAAGCAAACAATCACAAGGCTTATTTATGGTCTTCATATGTTGAACTTAGGACTTCCTCTCCACTACTGTAGGTGATATAACCACCAAATCAATAGGTCTTTTATAAGGTTGTAATGGGACTCAGTTAAAGGTAGGGACTTTAAGAGATGGTACATTTCGGTCTTAAAAATCTTAACCTTTAAATTTTCCTTGGTTTTCTCGTAATACAACCTTTTTCTTTAAGTGAACCTTTGAAACCCCCCAAACTTATTTTGAACTCAAGCTCATACATTTTTCCTTTTTGAAGATTGAGCAAACTTTTCTTCACTCTTTCTTTTTTTTTAAGCATGAGCACATACATCTTTATGAAAATTTCCTCAAATGTTGATTCCCAAGAGAACTTTAGTTAAGATAGGTGCACAAAATTAGGATAATTTTAAAAAGATGGTATCTGGCTTATAATATAGGTTCATTGCAAAAACAAGATCTCAAAATTATAGTTTTAAGGGTCTAATATCATAGGGTTGGCTTAAAAAGGCTCAAACGGTCCAAAAAAAATAGTGCCTATATCATTTTAGATTTTTATGTCCCCTAGGATTTCGCCACGAGAAAGTTACTAAGTCAATTCTAAAGATATAAACCTTCATGCATGTCTAATCTCAAAAGAAACTAAGTTTTCATGGCAAACATTACTAAAGCTAAGATCATACAAACATTCCATTCTTCATGATAACATCCTTTCACTTAGATAAAATCATCATTCATACTTGCATACAAACTATCTCAGTAACAAAAAAAACCCTAAACATTCATTTATTAAAACATACTTATGAAAGAAATAATTGAAGCATACTTGAAAAAAATTTAAAAGTTTGAGCAATTTATTTGCCTTACCCCTCTTTAAAAAGAAGCAATGTCCTAATTGCAAGAACAAAGTAATGAATGAAAACTGAACACCAGGCAGGGTTGTAAAGAAAGAGAGGTGAGTCATTAAGACTGCTTAAATACCAAGTCTTCCCTAATAACCCAATCATAGACATGTTCATTCCCATTACCACATCACTAGTCTTATTCTTTCTAAAGAAGTGTTAAGTTTGTTAATGCTTGCTATGTTTTATTCTATAGAAATTAAATTCTAATTATGAAAAAAAATAAATTCCTAAAGACCTAAAAAAATTAAATAAATAACAGGACAAGAATCCCCTTTTATTTTTCTGACTTATTCCCCTTTTCTTCTTTAGCTCCATCTCCGCTTGCATCGTCAGTATCTTCCGTCCATGTCTCAAAGATAGCATCTGGGAACTCAGGAACAAAAGTGTTAAAGATATTCTTTGTAACACCCCTTACCTGAGATCGTTGCCGAAGTCGAGCAGAAGGAGTTAACTGACTTAACTTACTAGTTCGGAGCATAAAAATTTACCTTTAAAATTAATTCACTCATGTTCAATCAATATGACCCTAAAATGGACTCCCAAGACCCTAAAACATGCAACAAAAATGGTTCAGGTCAAAACCGGGAGCATTAAAACTTTTCGGAATACTTAAACAAATCAAAATAATTTATTTTACGGTTCACAATAAAACTGTCCACTCACATAATAGTCACTATTTTAATTATAACTCGAGTTACGAAACTCAAAATTTAGATCCGTAATTTTTTCCTAAAACTAGACTCATATATATTCTTGCTATAAAATTTCCAAAATTTTTGGTTTAGCCAAATAATACAGTTTATTTGTTAAATTCTCCCCTGTTTCACTGCTCGACAGTTTCGACCCCTCCTCACTAAAAATCAATTATCTCATTGTACAGAAATCAGATAATGTTCTAGTTTGTTTCTTTTTAAAATAGACTAACTAATGAATTTACAAATATAAATTATGACTCATAATTATTTCTGTAAAATTTTTAATGATCTTCTAAAGTCAGACTAAGGGACTTCAAAAACCATTCTAACCCTATCTCACAAAAATTTAAACATCTCATAATATATGATTCATTTTCCTACACCGTTTCTTTCATGTGAAAATAGACTCGATAAGATTTAATTATATCTCTCATTCACTCTCTAATTCCATTTGTACTATTTTTGGTGATTTTTCAAAATTGCATTAATGCTGCTGTCCAAAAACTATTCCATTGCAAATTTTTTTCTCTTTTATAATTTCTTTGTATTAACTATCATTTAGGCACACATAACATCAAAACATGTTCTTAAATAGTCATTTCAATAGCTATTAATTAGCCTTATCATAAGAACACACACAAAATGACTAAGTCCCTATACATGCCATAACTTAAAACGTTTCGAATCATTTAATACCGAGATAGTCTGATGATAGTGTGAAACAATCTCCGACGTCTTTACGATCCCTGAATTGGCTTGACAATACTATAAAAAAAGAAGGAAAATAATGGGAGTAAGCGTAAAGCTTAGTAAGTTTACAAGCAAATAAATGACAACATTTATCATAAATAATTATACTCATGATTTATCATCAAGTATCATGGTCTTCGTTTCTTCTTTACTTACTTTCTTACTTGTTTACTTGCTTACTTAAATAACTCATGCTTATGACTTACTTCTCCCTTGTTGAAATTTCTTTCTCAACTGATAACTGAGATATTCTTAACTCTTATAACTCACCTGAATCTGTTTATTATGCTTTTACCTGAACTTTCATGTAACATAGTCTGTTTACTAGCCCGTTGAACCACTTGGAATACTAAGGATACTCGGGTCTCCTGTCTGATAATAAAATGCCAAAGCTATGTCCCAGGCATGGTCTTACATGGGATGTTTCCTGTACTGCCAATGCCATATCCCAGATATGGTCTTTCATGGGAGTTCTCATATCGGTGCCCATTACATGTCCCAGATATGGTCTTACGGGGGACCTCTCATCTCGGTGCCAACGCCATGTCCCAGACTTGGTCTTACTTGGGATCTCATCCTCTTAATGTCATGACATTTGTATCCGATACATTTCTAAGGTTTCAACGAGACTTTTTAACACTGATTCTCTATCATCTCATACTTGAGTCAACATTAAATAATTTCATGAAATAAACACATAATGGCTGGAAAATAACAAAATTAATAATAATTATTGAAATATTGCGTTTATTTACCGTAAACTTACCTCGATACAAAATACGATCAAATCTAGCAACTTAGTCCTTAACCTTTTTCTTTCCCCGGTCTAAGTCCGAATTTCGTTCTTCTTGATCTATGATAGAAAATTTAGCTTATTTAATACTCACATTCATCAAAACAGTCCTTGACTCGAACTTTGGAAAAATTATGATTTTACCCCTAAACTTTTGCATATTTACACTTTTTTCGCAAAGCTCAGAAATTAAACTTCATCCCTTATTCTTATATTTTATGACATGCTGAACATCTTTCCCTTCTATGACATCATCAAATTCCCACTCTATCATTTACTTATGAACATTAGGTATTTTTACCGATTATGTCGTTTTACTCGTTTTCACTTAAAATCACCTAGCAAAAGTTGTTTAACATAATTTCAAGCTTCATATTTTACCATAAAACATCAAAATAAACACATTTCACCTAGGGTATTTTCCAGATATAAACCCTAACATGAATTAATGGTATAATAAGCTAAATCGAGTTACGTGGACTCCAAAAATGTAAAAAAAATTAAAAACGGGCTGGGATGCACTTACTATGAGCTTGAGAAAGTGAAGAAACCCTAGCTATGGTTTCCCCTTGTAAAATTTGGCCATAGCTTGAAGATGAGGACATTTTTCCATCTTTTCCCCTTTTTAATTCTTTTTATTACTAAATGACTAAAATGCCTTTAACTTAAAAATATCCTATTTCACTTTTCTCATGTCCATTTTTGTCCACAATTTATCCAATGGTCTAATTCCCATTTAAGGAGGAACTCCAATTTAAAATTCATAACAATCAGACACCTCTAGCTTCTAGAACTCAAGTTTTGCACTTTTTCTAATTTAGTCCTTTTGACTAAATTGAGTGCCCAAATGTCGAAATTTTTGAACGAAATTTTCATGAAATCATTCCGTGAAATTGTAGACCTTAAAAATATAATAAAAACAAAATTTTCCTCATTGGATTTGTGGTCCCAAAACCACTGGCCGTTTAGGCCATATTTCGGGATGTAACATTTCTCCCCCTTTAGGGATTTTCGTCCCCGAAAATCTTACCTGTGAAGAGATTAGGGTACTATTTTCGCATAGCCTCTTCGGGATCCCATGTAGCCTCGTCTATCCTATGCCTATTCCATAATACTTTCACAAGTGCAATACTTTTGTTCCTTAGTTGCTAAACTTCTCGAGCTAGAATCTTTACCGGTTCTTCACCGTAAGTCATGTCTGGCTGAATCTCAACCTCTGTCTGAGAAATCACATGTGATGGATCTGAATGATAACGGCATAACATAGACACATGAAATACATCTTGAATCTTCTCTAACTCAGTCGACAAAGCTAACCGATATGCTAAGGGCCCAATTCTTTCAGTCACCTCGAATGGTCCAATTAAACGTGGACTTAGTTTGCCTTTCTTGCCAAATATGAGAACTTTCTTCCACGGGGATACTTTCAAAAATACCCTGTCACCAATCTAAAACTCAATCTCTTTTCTTTTCAAATCTGCATAGGGTTTCTATCTATCTGAAGCTGTTTTTAAACAATCTCTAATGACTTTTATTTTCTATTCTGTTTCTTTGGCTAGATCAATCCCGTAAATCTGATTTTCCTTAAGCTCTATCCAATACAAAGGAGTACGACACTTACATCCATACAAAGCTTCATAAGGTGCCATTTTCAAACTCGACTGATAACTATTATTATAGGCAAACTCTACCAACGGTAAATATTTCTCCCAACTACCTTGAAATTCTAAAACACATCTAAGCATATCCTCAAGTATCTGAATAACTCTCTCTAACTGAAGATCAGTCAGAGGAAGGAAAGCTGTACTAAAACTCAACTTTGTGCCCAAAGCTTCCTGTAATTTCTTTCAAAATCGTGAAGTAAATCTCGGATCTCTATCTGAGATAATTGATAACGGTACTCCTTTTAGTCTGACTATCTCTGAAATATACAACTCGGCCAACTTGTCAAGTGAATAATCCATATGAACTGGGATAAAATGAGCCGACTTCGTTAGCTTATCAATCACAACCCATACTGCATCTTTCTTTCTCGGTGTCAACGGTAACCCTGTCACAAAATCCTTAGTAACTCGGTTCCATTTCCACTCAGGAACTAACACAGGCTGCAATAAACCTAAAGGCACCTGATGTTTGGCCTTTACCTGCTGGCAACTCAAGCATCTAGAAACAAATTCTGAAATATCTCTTTTCTTTCCTGTCCACCAGTACATTTTCTTCAAATCATTATACATCTTTGTACTACCTGGGTGAATAGACAAAAAACTTCTATGTGCTTCCTGTAAGATCTTTCAAATAAGCTCATCATTCTTTGGTACATATATCTGATTTCTGAACATCAAACAACCATAAAAACTGATCTAAAAATTAGACTCAACACCTGACTCACACCGAGCTCTTTTAGCTTGCAACTCACTGTCATCTTTCTAAGCTTAACAGATTTCTTCAAGAAACATCGGTTTAGCTCTCAACTAAGCTAAAATAGAACCGTCATCTGCTAAAGCGAAACTAGTATTCAAAGCTCTCAATGTAAATAAAGACTTTCTACTCAAGGCATCAGCAACAACGTTTGCCTTACCCGAGTGATATTCGATCACTAGCTCATAATCTTTAATCAACTCTAGCTATCTTCTTTGCCTCAAGTTCAAATCTTTCTGAGTCATCAAGTATTTCAAATTTTTATGGTCAGTGAATAATCAACACTTCTCACAGTACAAGTGATGTCTCCAAATCTTCAATTCAAATACAATGGCAGCTAGCTCTAAATCGTGTGTCGGGTAGTTTTTCTCATGTGGCTTTAACTGTCTGAAAGCATATGCTATTACTTTACCTTCCTGCATAAGTACACAACCCAATCCATTCAAGGATGCATCACTGTAAATCACAAATTCTTTATCCGGTTCTGGCTGTACTAAAACAGGAGCTTTAGTCAACAATGCCTTTAACTAGTCAAAACTCTGTTGACACTTCTCAGTCCATTCAAACTTGACATCTTTCTACAAAAACCTTGTCAACGGGGCAGCTATCATGAAAAATTCATTCACAAATCGTCTGTAATAACCAACTAATCCAAGAAAACTTCCAACTTCTGACACATTTCTGGGTGGTTTCCACTCAACAATTGCTAAAATTTTACTCGGATAAATTTTAATACCATCACCTGAGACAATGTGACCAAGGAATTTGACTTCTTGAAGCCAGAATTCACTTTTGCTAAACTTGGCATACAACTGATTAGGAGAATAAATCAGAATATCATCAATAAGCACAACTACAAACTTGTCCAAGTATGGCCGAAAGGTTCGGTTCATTAAATCCATGAATATGGCAGGAGCATTAGTCAAGCCAAATGGCATCACAAGAAACTCATAGCGACCATACCTAGTCCAGAAAGTAGTCTTCGGAACATCTAACTCTTTAACCCGCAACTAATAGTAACTGGATCTCAAATCTATCTTGGAGAACACAGTGGCTCCCTTCAATTGGTCAAACAGATCATCAATTCTAGGTAGTGGATATTTATTATTTATTGTTACTTTGTTAAGCTACTGATAATCTATACACAACCTCATCGAACCGTCTTTCTTTTTCACAAAAAACACTGGTGTACCCCACGGAGAACAACTAGGCCTTGCAAAACCTTTATCAGTTAATTCCTGCAACTGAGCTTTCAATTCTATCAATTCCAACGGGGCCATTCTATAAGGAGCAATAGAGATGGGAGTGGTACCTCTAACCAACTCAATACCAAACTCAACTTCTCTAATACGAGGCAAACATGGCAATTCTTCCGGAAACATATCGGAAAACTCACAAGCTACTAGCACTGATTCAATTTTCAACTCTGGATCTTTAGTATTCAATACAAAAGCAAGATAAGCTTCATACCTTTTTCTCAAACCTTTTTGAGTAGACATAACAGAAATCATGGCAAGAGAACTATCTGACTCATCTGAATTAACCCGGATAATATCACCATTTTTGCGTTTCAACTCAATGTATTTCTTTCCGCAATTCACTATCACATCATGGGCAGTCAACCAATCCATACCAAGAATCACATCAAACTCATCAAATGGTAATAGCATAAGATCGACCGGAAAACAGTGACCTTTAATCATCAAAGGGCAATTTGTACACACTTTGTCTACTAACACATTCTGGCCTAATGGATTCGATACTTTAATCACAAATTCAATAGATTCTATGGGCATTTTCATAATAGGAATCAATCTTATGCAAACGTAAGAATGAGTCGAACCCGGATCAATCAAAGCAATAACACTAGTATGATAGAGAAAAAATGTACTCGTAATCACATCGAGGGAGGATGCCTCTTCGTGAGCGCGAATAGCGTAAGTCCTTACGGGTGTTCTAGCATCTTGTCTAGCTGTTGAGTCTCTAGACATACCCCTGTTGCTTGCTCCAACTCCCAGATTCCTCTATGGTCTGCCTCTAGTGGGAGCATTTCCCGATCTTGCACTTGATATTACTTCTGTTTTAACTGTTTCGGGACAACCCCGAATAAAATGATCTAGTACACCACATCTGAAAACAAGTATTTTCATTTTCTTGGCAGTCATCGAGATGACGTCTACCACATTGAGCACACTTCGGTCTAGGTGGTCGAGTACTACCCACACTTACGACTATAGTAGTCTGAGCTCTTGAACTCACAAATCTTCTACCTCTATTTCGGCTAGGATACCCGGCTAAAAAATTCAATCTAATAGAGAACTCTCTAGGCCTCTTGGATGTAGACTGAAATAATCTACTCATCTGCCTTTTCTTTGTGTCTTGAACTTCAATTTCAGCTTTGCCCTTTTCTTTTTCTTTTAACAACCCCTCTGCCTTACAGGCTCTTTCAACTAGAACAACAAACTCTTTTATCTCTAGAACGCCAACTGATAGTTGGATATCATCATTGAGCCCATCCTCAAATCTTTTGCACATGATAGCCTCTGTAGACAGACACTCTCTAGCATACTTACTGACTTTGACAAATTCACATTCATACTCGGTTACAGTTATCTTACCCTGCTTTAACTCAAGGAATTCTTTTCTTTTCTGGTCAATAAATCTCTGACTGATATACTTTTTACAGAACTCCTCCTAAAAGAAATCCCCGTAACTTTCTCACTCGGTACAACTGACACAAGAGTCTTCCACCAATGATAGGCTGAATCTCTAAGGAGTGAGACAGCACACTTCATGCATTCCTCAGGTGTACAGGATAACTCATCAAAGACTCTGATAGTATTCTCGAGCCAATATTTTGCTCTCTCTGTATCATCATCTTTAGTAGTTCGAAATTCTTCAGCGCCTTGTTTTCTGATCTTATCAACTGGTGGTCTTTCTCTTATAACTATACCTATGAATGAGGGAGCTACATGGGGAATTAGAAAATCGTGAGGGGGTGGAGGTCTAATAGCCAGATTTGTACGAACGAACCCGGCAAACCATTCATAGCTTGGAAGAAGGCTTCTCGAGCCCCTCCTTCCTAACTAACTGTAACGGGCCTTTCACTACTATCTGGTGGAACTGTTCCTTCTGCGGGAGTGGGCGCATTACTTTCTACATCATCTGCACCAGCTTGTTCGGGATCCATAACTATAAAAGAAAAACATTTTAAAATCGTCAGGAGTCTTCACACTATCAAAGACAAGTATGGCATGTATAGCTAGACTTTATTCATACTGAATATTCTGAGAACTATATAAGCTATCGCTCTGATACCAATAAATATAACAGCCCTTACCCGAGACCATTACCGAATTCGAGCACGAGGTATTACCTGACTTAACTTGCTAGTTTGGAACATAAAAATTTGCTTTTAAAATTAATTCGCTCATGTTTAATCAATATGTCCCTAAAAAAGACTCTCGAGACCCTAAAACATGCAACGAAAATGGTTCGGCTCCAAACCGGGAGCATTAAAAATTTTATGAATACTTAAACAAATCAAAATAATTTATTTTACTATTCACAATAAAACTGTCCACTCGCATAACAGTCACTATTTTAAGTATAACTTGAGTTATGAATCTTGAAATTTAGATCCGTAAATTTTTCCTGAAACTAGACTCATATATCTTCTTACCATAAAATTTTCAGAATTTTTGGTTTATCCAAATAGTACAGTTTATTCGTTAAAGTCTCCTCTGTTTCACTACTCAATAGTTCTTCCCCTCTTCACTAAAAATCAAGTACCTCATTTTACAAAAATTGGATAAGGTTCTCGTTTGTTTCTTTTGAAAATAGATTCACTAAGAAATCCAGACATAAAAATGATGACTCATAATTCTATCTGTACAATTTTTAATGATTTTCTAAAGTCAAAAAGGGAACTTCAAAAACCATTCTGACCCTGTCTCACTAAAATTTAAATATCTCATAATATATACTTCATTCGCCTACACCGTTTCTTTCATGTGAAAATAGACTTGATAAGATTTAATTCTATATCTTATTCACTCTCTAATTATATTTCTACTTTTTTTGGTGATTTTTCAAATCCACGTCAATGCTGCTGTCCAAAAAATGTTCCATTGCAAATTTTTCTCTTTTATAATTTCTTTGTATTAACTATCATTTAGGCACACATAACATCACAAAATGACTAAGCCCCTATACATGCCATAACTTAAAATGTTTCGAATCATTTAATACCGAGATGGCCTGATGATAGTGTGAAACGATCTCCGACATCTTTACGATCCCCGAATTGGCTTGGAAATACTATAAAAAAAGAAGGAGAATAACGGGAGTAAGCGTAAAGCTTAGTAAGTTTACAAGCAAATAAATGACAACATTTATCATAAATAATTATACTCATGATTTATCATCAAGTATCATGGTCTTCGTTTCTTCTTTACTTACTTTCTTACTTGTTTACTTACTTGCTTACTTAAATAACTAATGCTTATAACTTACTTCTCCCTTGCTGAAATTTCTTTCTCAACTGATAACTGAGATATTCTTAACTCTTATAACTCACCTGAATCTGTTTATTATGCTTTTACCTAAACTTTCATGTAACATAATCTGTTTACTAGCCCGTTGAACCACTTGGAATACTAAGGATACTCGGGTCTCCTGTCTAATAATAACATGCCAAAGCCATGTCCCAGACATGGTCTTACATGAGATGTTTCCTGTACTGCCAATGTCATATCCCGAATATGGTCTTTCATGGGAGTTCTCATATCGGTGCCCATGCCATGTCCCAAACATGGTCTTACGGGGGACCTTTCATCTCGATGCCAATGCCATGTCCCAGACATGGTCTTACATGGGATTTCATCCTCTTAATGTCATGACATTTGTATCCGATGCATTCCTAAGGTTTCAATGGCACTTTTTAACACTGATTCTCTATCATCTCATACTTGAGTCAACATTAAATAATTTCATGAAATAAATACATAATTGCTGGAAAATAACAACATTAATAATAATTATTGAAATATTGCATTTATTTACCATAAACTTACCTCGGTACAAAATACGATCAAATCTAGCAACTTAGTCCTCAACCTTTTTCTTTCCCCGGTCTAACTCCGGATTTCGTTCTTCTTGATCTATAATAGAAAATTTAGCTTATTTAATACTCATATTCATCAAAACAGTCTTTGACTCAAACTTTGGCAAAATTATGATTTTGCCCCTAAACTTTTGCATATTTACACTTTTACCCCAAAGCTCGAAAATTAAACTTCATCCCTTATTCTTATGTTTTATGACATGTTGAACATCTTTCCCTTCTATGACATCATCAAATTCCCACCCTAACATTTACTTATGAACATTAGGTATTTTTACTAATTATGTCGTTTTACTCGTTTTCACTTAAAATCACCTAGCAAAAGTTGTTTAACATAATTTCAAGCTTCATATTTTACCATAAAACATAAAAAAAAACACATTTCACCTATTGTTATTTTACCAGATATGAACCCTAAAATGAATTAATGGTAGAATAAGCTAAATCGAGCTAGAAGGACTCCAAAAACGTAAAAAAAATTAAAAACAGGGCTTGGATGCACTTACTTGAGCTTGATAAAGTTAAGAAACCCTAGATACGGTTTCCCCTTATAAAATTCGACCATAGCTTGAAGATGAGAACATTTTGCCATCATTTTCCCTTTTTAATTCTTTTTATTACCAAATGACTAAAATGCCCTTAACTTAAAAAATCCTATTTCACTTTTCTTATGTGCATTTTTGTCCAAAATTTAACCAATGGTATAATTACCATTTAAGGACTTCCAATTTAAAATTTCATAACAATTGGACAACTCTAGCTTCTAGAACTCAAGTTTTGCACTTTTTACAATTTAGTCCTTTTGACTAAATTGAGTGCCCAAACGTCAAAATTTTTAAAAAATCATTCCGTGAAATTGTAGACCATAAAAATATAATAAAAATAAATTTTTCCTCGTCGAATTTGTGGTCCCGAAACTATTGTTCCGTTTAGGCCCTATTTCGGGATGTTACATTCTTAAAAGTATTTTGAATTGAGTCATCTCTAATTTTTGCATATTTCCAGTAAGTTTGTTGTTGATTGTGGATGAAATTTCACATATCCATCAAAATTGACAACTCCAGTTTCCTTGAAATACTTGTAGAATTGGCATGGAAGTTGTATATTCAGTTTCAACACTTAGCTTGACTGGTTTTTCTTCTGGCTCAACCGGTTCAGGAATGTTCGGTTCCTTATCATATTCTTCCTCTTCAGTGTTTGTGACTAAATTAACTTTAGTTTTAGTTCCATCTATTGACTCCTCTGTATTCGGCTCAGTTGGATCTTCTTGCTCGCCTTGATCCAGTTCATGCACCCTCTCTACTATTCTTTCAAGATGATAATTTGTAATGCATCCTTGAACATGTCGCCTCTTCATATTTTCTTGTGTTTTAACACGGGCCTTTAAGCAAAGTGAAGTGATTAATGATGGGAAATAAGCACTTCCTGTTTTCTATTTAGCACAATCGTGAATCTCATTGAGGATAATTTTCCCAACATTAATGGACTTTTCTCTCCAATTTGCATATAACAAAAGCACCCATTCCATCGAGATGGTGGAACTATGTGAGATAGGCATAAAACTGTAGCGAACGAAATAAAACCATACCTTTGCTACTCGTTTTAAGTATGCTCTCCCCTACTTTCTTATAATCCATTGTGATCCCGGATTTGTCACAACATCAAGCACTTGTTGAAGAAAATCCCAGATGATATTGTTCATCATAAGGTAGTACTCATCTTCTTCAACATCAGGTAAATTAAACAAATCATTGATGGACTTAGAAGTAAGAGGTACCTTTTTCTTTCGAACGATGACTTCAGTAGCATCTTGCGTAGTCAAACTAGCATAGAATTCTCAAACTAGTTCATCATCGGGGAGTGAATGAGCATCACAAAATCATTCCCATTTGAGAGCATTGATTTTCTTTCTAATCGGTATAGGAACAACCATCAAATCATTACTCTTCAAGTTAAAACCTTTTTCCGACATCATAGGTTGATGCTTGAAGATTGAATCAAATCTCTCTTTCACTTCTTCATCGATCAAAATTAGGTTTTCAGGAGTAGTCTTTGAAGATCTGGTTCTTTTGCGAGACATGGTATCTTTTCCCGAAAATTCGACAAAGTTTCTGGACAAAAGAGAAAAGAGAAATTGGGAAAAGAGAAATTGGAAAAGTGGGTAGAACTTGGTATGGTAAAAATCTTGTGACGGCAAAAGGGAATGTCGATAAAAAGGGAAGAGAACTAGAATTTCTTTCGAGATTTGAGGTTGACGGCACAAAAGGGAGATTTAGGGACTTTTAGGGTGTAAGCAAATTGCTTTGAGGGATATGAAAATTAGTAGAATGGAAATGGATTTATATAGGAAAAATTAGGGCAACATGTAGAAAAAAATTAGCTACATTAGGGTTACTTGGGCGGCAAGCAATGGGTGTGAGGGTAAGGCATGGATTTTTCCCTCCTTTTTGCTATCTTGAGCCTCAAACTCAGACTGTATCTTACTAAAAAAATTGATTAGTGCTTGGGCCAAATTTGACCCTCTTTATTAACATAAAAATTTAAAATTTAAATAGAACAAATGAATTTTTTTAAAAAAATTTTAAGTCTTAATTAGAAAATTTCTTCGTAACAAATTACATTAAATTAATTCCCAGGAAAGGTTGGAGGGGTCACAGTGGTCCCTCTTAAGTTCTAATCTCCTTAAACAAAATTAATTAAATGTAATAAGTTAAAAAAAATAAGTTCTAATTATTTATTTATTTTACAAAATGAGTTCATGAAAAATTAAAGGTCTGTTAATTTGAGCGAGGATTCAACTCGCTCTACTTCACCATCCCAGTAGTGTTTGAGACGTTGACCATTAACTTTAAATGTACCTCTATAATTGTTGTATAATTCAATAACTCCATAAGGATAAACTCGGTAGATGGTATAAGGTCCTTTCCATCGGGATTTAAGCTTTCTAGGAAATAACTTTAACCTTGAATTAAACAACAAAACCTTCTGACCCTCTTTAAACTTACGAGGTTGTATATGACTATCATGCCATCTCTTTGATCTTTCTTTACACATTTTGACATTCTCATAAGAAAACAACCTCAGCTCTTCCAGGTCATCAAGTTGTAACATCCTTCTCTCACCGGCTTGCTTAAGATCAAAGTTCAACTGCTTCAAAGCCTAGTGAGCTTTATTCTCCAACTCTAATGGCAAATGGCATGCCTTTCGAAAGACTAATCGATAAGGAGTCATTCCTAATGGAGTCTTAAATGCTATTTGATAGGCCCATAATGCATCATCGAGCCTTCGAGACCAATCTTTTCTGCTAGGGCGTACTACCTTTTCAAGGATACCTTTGATTTTGCGTTTCACTCTTTCAACTTGCCCATTAGATTGGGGGTGATAGGCAGTAGCAATCTTGTGCTTCACATCATATTTTTCAAGCAACCACTTAAGCCATTTGTTCACAAAGTGAGAACCTTCATCACTAATAATCGTTCTTGGTGTCCCAAATCGTGTAAACACATGCTTATGTTGGAATCTCATGACTACCTTAGCATCATTTGTAGGGTATGCTTCAGCTTCAACCCACTTGGATACATAGTCCACAGCAACTAAGATGTATTTCTTCCCATACGAAGAAGGAAACGGGCCTAAGAAGTCAATGCCCCATACGTCAAACAATTCAATCTCCAAAATGTTTGTCAAGGGCATCTCATTCCTCCTTGATATATTTCCAGTCCTTCGGCATTTATCACAGTTCTTCACATAAGCATAAGTATCTTTAAATAGTGTAGGCCAAAAGAAACCTGCTTGCAAAATCTTTGCTGCAGTATGTGAACCACGAAAGTGTCCCCCACTTGGAGATGAATGGCAATGATACAAGATCTCAGCAATCTTGCTTTTAGCTATACACTTTCAAATTATATTATTTGCACATTGTTTAAACAAGAGTGGATCCTCCTAAAGATAATACCGATTATCATGAAGGGATTTTTTCCTTTATTGGTATGTCATTTCTTGAGGAATTATTCCACATGCAAGATAATTGGAAAAATCAGCAAACCAGGGTAATTCATGAATTCAATTTACCTCAAATAAGTGTTCATCTGGGAAATTCTCGTTGATAGGCACACATGACTAAGTTACCTCATCTTACTCCAACCTCTACAGATGATCAACTATTTGATTTTCGACACATTTTCTATCTTGGATCTCAAGGTCAAATTCTTGGAGTAAAAGTATCCAACGAATTAGCCTTGGTTTTGCATCTTTCTTCATGAGCAAGTATTTAATGGATGCATGGTTAGTAAATAATGTAACTTTGGTACCTATAAGATATGAGCGGAATTTTTCAAAAGCAAAAGCTATAGCGAAGAGTTCCTTTTCGATTACTGTATAATTGCATTGGGCTCTCTTCAAAGTTCTACTTGCATAGTAAATAGGGTGAAACACTTTATTTCTTCTTTGACCTATCATAGCTCCAACGGCATAGTCACTTGCATCGCACATCAACTCAAAAGGTGAGTTCTAATCGGGTGTAACGATTATTGGGGCTGAGATTAGCCGCTTCTTTGGATCTTTAAAAGCTTCCAAACATGCTTTGTTGAAATCAAACATTGTATCTTTCTCTATCAACAAACACAACGATTTAGAAATTTTCGAAAAATCTTTGATAAACATTCGATAAAAACTGGCATGGCCTAAGAAACTTCTGACTCCTTTCACATTCATTGGGGCCGGTAATCTTTCAATTACATCCACCTTTCTTTGTCAACTTCAATCCCTTTTTTTGAGATCTTATAACCTAAGACAATCCCTTCCTTGACCATAAAATGACATTTTTCCCAATTAATGACAATATTCGTCTTTTCGCATCTCTTCAGTACCTTAGCTAAATTACTCAAATAGATATCATAAGTGTTACTAAAAACAGAAAAATCTTCCATGAAAACCTCAACAAAATTTTCAACCATATTAGTAAATATTGACATCATGCATCGTTGAAAAGTTGCAGGTGCATTGCATAAACCAAAAGACATTCGCCTAAAAGCAAACGTACCGTACAAACAAGAAAAGGTTGTTTTATGTTGGTCTTCCGAAGCTGCAACTATTTGGTTATATCCCGAATGGCCATCTAAAAAATAATAGAATTCATTACCTACCAGTCGATCTAACATCTGATCCATAAAAGGCAACGGAAAATGGTCCTTCTGAGTGGCTTTGTTCAACTTTTTGTAATCAATGCAGATTTTCCAACCGGTAACAGTTCTCATTGGAATTAACTCGTTACACTCATTTTCAACAATCGTGATTCCACCTTTCTTCAGTACACTCTGTACCGGACTTACCCACGAACTATCTGAAATAGGATAGATGATTCCTGCATCTAACCATTTGATCACTTCTTTTCTCACAACTTCTTTCATAATAGGATTGAGCCTCTTTTTCCCATCAATTCGAGTTTTTTCACCTTCTTCTAAAATGATTTTATGCATGCAAAATGAAGGGTTTATACCTCGAATATCAACTATGGTCCAACCAATTGCTTTCATAAATTTATTTAGAATAATAATTAGTTGCTCCTCTTGATCTTTCGTCAGTTCCGCTGAAATAATCACAGGCAAAGTAGAACAATCACCTAAATAAACGTATTTCAAATGGGAAGGAAGTGCCTTTAGTTCGAGTTTAGGTGGTTCCTCAATTGACAACTTGGGTTACACAAATTCTCTGACTTCCAACTCCAACTGTTCAAACCGTGTGGATTGAATAAAATTTCCTGGATTGCCTTCCATCAAAGCCATGTTTTCTTCACCTTCTTCATCCTCCAAAGGGTCAAGATCTAAAGCTTTCTCCAATGGATATTCTTCAAAATTGCTTTCTATAGAAACCAAAGTTTCTATCTCTTTTATAACTGATCATCCTCTACCGGATTGAGAAATTTCATCGCTTTAAGAATGTTAAAGGTTACCTAATCGTTTTGAACTCGCATGGTGAGTTCTCCTTTCTGCACATCAATTAACATTCTTCCCGTGGCTAAGAAAGGTCTCCCAAGGATGACCGGCACTACATTGTCTACTTCAAAATCTAAGACAATGAAATCAACAAGAAAAATAAATTTATCGACTCTTACCAAAACATCCTCGATCTTTCCTTTGGGATATACTAAAGATCAATCCCCTAGCTAAAGCGTCACAGTTGTAGGTCTTACTTCACCTATCCCTAACATCTTGAAAATAGACGAAGGCATCAAGTTGATATTCACTCCTAAGTCACACAAAGCTTTACCACAGTAAGATTCACCAATGTTATAAGGTATAGTAAAGCTTCCAAGGTCTTTCAATTTCGGTGGCAATTTGTTTTATAGGAACGCACTGCACTCCTTTGTCAAGGCAACAATCTCATACTCACTCAGTCATTTCTTCTTGGACAGTATATCCTTCATAAACTTCACATGATTCGGCATTTGTTCTAAAGCCTCCACCAATGGACTATTGATGTGTAACTGCTTGAGAACATCCAAAAACTTCTTGAATTGCACCTCATGTTTCAGCTTGTTTTACTACAATCATTGTGGATATGGAGGTGATAAAACATTCGGTTGAACCGGACAACTTTTCTGAGTAGGTAAATCTGCATCCAAAGATGTTAAAATATCTAAATTCACTAAGTTAGGGTTTACCTTGTCAGACTTCGCAGATCCTGATTCCTTTGGTGTAGGAACTTCAACAGCTAGTTGATTCTTCTAAACGGGCTTATCTTCGATATCAATCAATCGTGTAACACCCCTAACCCATATCTATCGCCAGAATAGGGTTATAGAGCATTACCAGAGTTTACTAATTAATTTTCAGACTTTTCTTTTCATCAAACATTCATATTTATAACCAATCAAAATCAAAACATTAATGAGCTAACGTTAACCAATTTCACTTGTACATGCCATTATAACCAGAATCAAATCATCCAAAATTATCGACAGAACCAATGGATAATGTGATATATCTCCAACAAGCTTCCAACTCAATCGAGCTTCCGATAATCATTTCAATGCACCAAATAATTATACATATTACCAATAATAATTCAATTCCAATAATAAAACACACACATATATATAATATTCATTACCAAATAGCATTCAATTCAATTAAAATTTTACAGAATATAGTTCATACGAACTTACCATACTAAATTGCGAAATACCAAAATTTAGGGACATTTTGGAAATTTTCTATTTTCTCAAATTTCCACCCAATCTTGATCTAAATTAATATTTCATTCAATTTACTAATTTAAATAATAAAACAATTCATTTCATGCAATTTGGTCACTTTTCGACAATTTTACAAATTTACCCTTAAAGTTTTACTTTTATTCAATTTAGTCCCGAGCCTAAAACCTGCAAATTATCCATGCTAGCTAAATATTCATATATATATTTTCCTCCTCCTCCTCTCCATTCCACATCCTTAATTTATATAATATGCTTATAAGTAACATTACCTACGATTTTACTATTTACTTGTAAATTTATTCAAAATTATCCATTTGAGTCATAGACACTAAATTATTTTTATATTGAGCTAAAGACCTCCAAATTAGAATCTGCTAATTTTCCATGAAACTAGATTCACATATCTTCTTTCCATAAAATTTTTAGAATTTTTGGTTTAGCAAATACGTACATTTTATTCTTTAAAGTCATCTCTTTTCTGCTATCTGACAGTTCCGACCCTTCTTCAGTAAAACTTAATTATCTCTTCGTACAGAATTTGGATGATATCCCTGTTTGTTTCTATTGAAAACATACTATCTAAGTATTTTAAAAATATTAATTATAACCCATAATTATTTTTTTATAATTTTTTATGATTTTCCAAAGTCAGAACTGGGGAACCCAAAATCATTCTGACCTTGTCTCACAAAATCTATTGTATCTCATGATTTACAATTCCATTGCTTACACCATTTCTTCTATGAGAAACTAGACTCAGTGATATTTAATTCCACATTTTTTTCATCCTCTAATTTCATTTTCACAATTTATGGTGATTTTTCAAAGTTAACCTACTGCTGCTGTCCAAAACTGTTTTAGTGCAAAATGTTAATTACTAAGTTTATAACTTTCTTATTCCCTTTCTCTATAATATTTCCCATCACTTTCACTTATTTCTCTTCAATAATATATCAAGAACATAAGAATTTATATAATAAAACTCTACTATAACATCTTTTCCATGCTATTTCAATAATATCAAACTTAAAATATATTGAAATCTCAATGTTCTTACCTTGTCCTATTGATTTCAACCTTTAACTTGATTTTCTCTCTCCTCCAACTTCAATTTCTTGAATACAACTTGATATTCTAGCTCCCCATTGTCTCCTTGTTATCTTTCTCTCTTGATGGCTATGGAAATTCTTTTGATTTCTAAGTGAAAATGATGAATTTTTTTGGTGGAAGGACCAAATTGTAAAGAAAGCAAAACTTTCTTTCTTCTCTTCTCTTCTAACTTGAATTGCATGGAAATGATGGTGGGTTGGTTCCTTTTCATCTTTTTTTCCACCTATATATACTAAATGGTAAAATAATAAAATAATAAAATATCATTTAAAAATCAAATTAAAATATTAATAAACTAATATTTATTTATTTAATTAATCTAAAATATCTCCAACATCATCAATATCTTCTAGATTTATCTCTCTTCTAAATGACCATTTTGCCCTTCATGATCTTTTAAAATTCCATCCTTGAGTCATTACTTAATTTGGTAAAATTACGATTTAGTCCCTCATAATTCTTCACCTATTCAATTTGGTCCTAATTCATCCATTTTCCTTAGTTTCTAGATTATTCCAACCTTAAAATATTTGCACTATTTGTCCTAATTCATCCATTTTCCTTAGTTTCTAGATTATTCCAACCTTAAAATATTTGCACTATTTGTCCTTTAACTTTTTCTTATTTTCACTTTAACCTCTCAAATTTTGAGTATTTACCCTTGGGCAACAAAACTTTTCTCACTTTTGCGATTTAATCCTTTTTGAATTAATATGTCATAATGTACTTCTTAATGTTGACATAACTCAAAATTACCTTTTTATCCCTTTATTTCCTTATTTTACTATATCAAAATATTTTTTACTTTCTTCTGTAGTAATTTTCGGTATTACATTTCTCTCCCCTTAAAATAAATTTCGTCCTCAAAATTTCCTTGTTTTCTTTTGATCATGAACTTCATTTTCCTTTCCATAAGAATAGAAAACCTTTAGTAGATTACTTTTGGAGTTATTCATATAATCCTATGTTTCCTTTTACTCAATTTACAAGGAAATTCATAATTAATATACATTCTCAATTTTCTTTAAATATCAAACATATAATGATTTATTGGTATATATATTAATTCATACTTCATCTTCAAATTTTCAACAATAACAAATAATCAAATTAATATCATATATCCTCAAACTGAATTTAATCATCTTGTGAACCTTTGGTTCATGTCCTTTATTTTCAGTCTCCACTTAATTCACAATTTCAACTTTCTCATTTCTTAAATAAATCAATCGATCAATTTCATTCGTTTTTTAATTTCACTTGTTTACCCTATTAACAAATATGTAAGCAATAAATGCTTAGTAAGCTCTATAAACTTTAATCATGTCCATTCATTTCAAATATGAAATTTATAAATATCAAGAATAATTTAATATTGATACCACAATGCTCATGTGGCTATATTCATCAACTCACAAGGTAAATAAATAAATCCACATCATTACTTGTTCATTTTATCCCTAGCAATATAGGATTTTAAACAACTTTATACTCTTCCAAATTTCTTTATTTTCATTTGCATTTCTTTACTTTCCACACTTATTCCATATACATGACACACAAGTCATAAACATATCATTAAACCATGGTCACAAGCTAATGCATTTAACCAAAGTTTTTTTTTTTGAATTGATCACATGATAAATCATTTCATAAGAAATTGCATAATTTAAACCTTACCACTTTTTAGTGAGCACTGGCATATTTTCACTTAAATACTTACCAATTCAATGCATTATATAAATAATCATAATACCATTCAACCAATAGCTTGGCACTTGCCTAAGCATCAAGCAACACCACTGGTTAGAGTACTTGCACATATTACATATAAATTCAACTTTGATAAACTTATTTTCTCAATATGTCACACTTGAGTTTATTACTTGTCTCAACATACATAATTTCCTTGTCAAATACCATATCAATATTAATTTAGAAATCTTTCATTTCAATCACATAAGTCTCTTACCATTTCTTACTGAATCGAAGAACGACTTACAGATATGAGTACATTATTCTTTTTGTGCCGTAGTCTAACTATGGTCTTACACATGTATCTATACTACCATGGTCCAACCATGGTCTTACGTTCAAGGTGTCATAACCCAGTTATGGTCTTATCCGTAAATTCATCCTTTGCCACTGAACGATTATACTCAATCCCGCGTTCAATCCAAGCGTTCAATCCAAACTGAGTATTAAATTCAATAATATATTTCTAATAATAATTCATTCATTAGTTAATATCATATACTATCACATTGAGCCATTATTTGTCTCATAAACATTTAGTTCATGCTTTCTATTCACATTTTCATATTCAATTCACATTTTCAAATTATATTCCACTTAGTCATTACATGATCTCATGTATTTTTACTTAGTCAATTTCCCGATGAACACTTCGGAATAATAACAGATACACGGTGGAATCAGCACATAGCAACCACCTTATAATCAATGATACTCAGTGGAATCAGCACATAGCAACGACTTTTATAGTCAATGGTACCCGGTTCACATAGTAGCCTGTACATAGTACTACACATGTGACCATTTCTATCCGATACACGTAGTAGCCTGCACATAGTACTACACACGTGATCGAAGCTATCTGATACGCATAGTAGCCTGCACATAGCGCTACACATGCAACCCATCATTCTGGTACATGTAGTAGCCTGTACATAATACTACACACGTGACCATCACTTTCACTTTTACATAGTGGCCTACACACAGTCCGTGCCACACATGTGATCATTTCTGTCACTTCATTCATATCCCTTTTTATTCCGAAGGTTCATTCAGGAATTTTCCTCTTTTTCTCACTTCTCTTTTTATCGATCAATTTCAATTTCTCGTCTTTCTTAATTTATAACAATACATTTAACTTATATAACATTCAAACTATTCATTCCAGTCCAAAAATCATACTTTGGAAAAATTACATTTTTTCCCTTAAAGTTTCACAAAATTACGATTTTGCCCCTATGATCGTAATATATTTTTTATTCAATTTCCTTGCATTTTAGGACTAGCCGAACCGTTTATGACAATTTCAGTCCACAATTTTCACTTATTCACACACTTATGACATATTTTATAACTTTTCCAAATTAGTCATTTTAGGTGTTTTTATTGAAAATCACTTAGTTCAAGTCGTTTATCACACTCCAAACATTCATATTCTTCCATAAAATATCAAAATACAAGCATATCACTTTTACACTTTTCGCATAATGCTTTCAATAATATCGAAATTAGCTAAGTTGAAAAGTATCTATATTTATAAGTAAAACAAATCTCATCAAGGTCGAGAGATACCACACTATCACAGGTTATATAATGACATGTATATTACAAACGTTACATATGCTACGTTCGGTCTGAGAATCGACTAAACCGTAGCTCTGATACCAATAATTGTAACACCCCTAACCCGTGTCTATCACTAGAATAGGGTTATAGAGCATTACTCATAGAGTTGCCCTAAAGCTTCATTGCAGAGTATGGTATCATTTTCTAAAATCTCGATTGAGTCCCTCCACTCAAAATTCTACTATTTTCAAAGAAAGGATGTTATTACTACATTCAATTATGTTTCGTAGAAGAATCAATGTTGGAAGAATAATTTTCTAGAAAGTTCATCGTTGCACAAAAAAGAATGTCGACAGTTTAAATTTCTCGTCTCTTCTCATGACCCTTTATCAACATGCCAACGTCCTTGTCCATAACAATGGGGAGACCATAAGCAACAAAGGCATCATAACTAAATCAATTATCCTGTGTTTCGTAGGCGATGATATGATATGGCCATCTGGTCTAGCATCTACATTATCACCCCCACCTAAAGCCCTACACACTTTTCTTAATATGTTGGAACAACTAGTACTAAATACTCTCAAGAAACTCCAACATCAGTTAGGTATGGTGGCAAGGCAGCAAAACCACATCTCCACTGATTTTGCCACAGCAAAAGCCAAAACGACTTTATATTGGGAATATGTGAAGAAACACGATACTGCACTTAAGAAATCTCTTCAGAATAACTTCACCAAGGCAATCACTATATTTCCTATATTTTCTAAAGAACTTTTATCTAATGATGAAGAAGAAGATGACCGACAGAGTTTGTACACCTTGACTCTAACAAAGAGGATGATGATCGACAACACACTTTTACACCAAATACCACTACCAAAGCACCACAATCCAAGGCACCAATCATTGAACAAGAACATGAACTCACGATGTCAGATACTGATGATACAGATGAAGTTCCCATTGATTAGCTTTAGCGAAAAAGATTCAAGAAGTTTGTCGAAAAAGTAATCCAAGAAGATGTTGGTTTAACAGAAAAGAAGAACGTTACAAGAGAGCTACAAGGAAATCCACTCAACCCAAGTGAAGTAATTTCATTCCCCTCCAAGCTTTAATTTTTATATTTTCATGATCCTTTATTTTGGTTTTTATCTATTTCATGCATTCATGTAGCTTTCATTCATTTTACTTTGTCATGTTGATGCATTGAGGGCAATGCATCCCTTAGGTTTGGGGGTGTGTTGTGCATATATACTGTATTGTTAATTGTTCATACAGTCTTTTTGCCATAACATTCAAATGCCATTCAATTGCCTAATTATGTGAGTATATGGTTATCAATGATGTTCAATGAGAATAATAACTCTTCTTTGTAAACTTAGAAAATATGATGACAGTTTTTTAGGCATGTTTAGCATAGAACAATTATTGAAAAAGACTTTCTAAAAGTAGAATAATTGAAATATAAATGCAATTAGGCTATAGTAGCATTCTTTGAATAAATTTAGGACTTCTTGACTTAATTTCAATATAGTAATAAGGTATAATTTTTGTCATGGTAAAATAATATGAATACTCCAATGTTTGAACCTGTTAAGTAGGTCAGTAATATTTTGTTTACTCTATTATATTGTTGACCAGAAAAATAAGTTCAAATATGAGTGTTTGTCTAAAAAAATTGTACATATTTTAGGGACACCCCACTGAATCTTGATTTTAAATTGCTAAGAAGGTAGTTGGTTGCGCCATCCATCTTTTTAGTTAAAAGAAGTTCTTTCATGAGTGATGTATATTCAAATTGTGACATGATTTAAGACATGGCAGTCCAGTGTATACTCCATTGAGGTTGCCAAGTATACAATCATATGAAAATATGAATTCCCTAGGAAAATTTTGTGTAGGAAATTGAATAAGTGTTTAAAAAATTTGAGTTTAGGAGAAAGATAACCTAAGTATATTGAGAGAAATCTGCTATAGTTTTAATTACTGAAATATTGAGAAAATTTTACCTTTAGGAACCATTTTCTGCACTGCATTTACTAAACATGTTTACAACAACTGTAAGCAAGTTTTCTTTGTTTCAGTAAAAGATTATGGAGAATAAAGGTACACAGTATGCTTATTATGATTTGACAATACAATGGGTGGTTGATTGTTTTGGCAATTCCATGCATTCATGCATATTCAAGCATCATTTGCTTGAGGACAAGCAATAATTCAGGTTTGAGGTGTGATAACTCTTGAAAAAAGTTATATTTAACGCCTCTAAATGGAATTAATTGGTTGTAATTAAGTGAAGACATTTTCATTTTTAATATATTTTTAAAACACTGCATAACAAAGCTTGTATTGCGGTATAATGGTCATTATTTGTTACTTTTATCACTTGGGGAGGAAAGGTGTGGTTTTGTGTGAACACAAGTGTAGGAAGAGGAAGAAGATGAAGGGGGAAAATATGGGAAGTGAAACATTACCGTGGAAAATGGTGAGATTGATTGCCATGCCATGGTAATTCTAGGAAGACGACTCAGCACTTTATCCACGTCATTCTTAGCCAACTGTGCATGTACTAGAGAAACCAACTTGAAAAGAGGAATGAAAAATGTATCAGCCCATTTTCAATGTCTACGGTATGCTAGTAGTGTCATATAAAAATTTCGTTAAGAAATTTTATTGTTTGTTTGCTTAATTAAGTAAAAGGACTAAATTGTAAAAGGTGTAAAAGTAGAATTCTAATAATTAAAGGTATCTCTTTGCTATAAATTAAAATTTTAAGGGATTTCTGTAGTAATTAGACCATTTTTATTATGAGTGGACCTTTATGGGCATGAATTAAGTGAATTTGATGTTATAAATAAAGGTTAAAATTATAATTTAATAAATATATGTTAGTAAATTAATTGAAACAAAAACATTAACTTGGTTGTTCATCTTTTCCACTAAAAATTAGGGTGAAAAAACTCCATTGAAGGAGATTGAACATTCAGCTAGACATTCTCCTTGCAGGTAAGTGTTGTTTTGATCCATTTTTAATGATTTTTTATGTTTTCAGGATCGTTGTAACTTAATCTAGCTAGCCCAGGGACTAATTTACAAAATTTTTAAAGGATTAGGGTTTTTCAATGAATTTTTTATGTGATTCTTGAAATTTTATGAAATATTATAAGTCCTTGTTGTTAAATAAACAACTTTTGTAAAGTGATTTTTGATGAAATTATCATTTAGGGACTATTATGTAAAAATAGTAAAATATTATGATGAAATTGTGAATTGATGCTTTGTTTGGGTTGATGTGAGCCCCTAGGTAAATCAGCTAGTATGGTATGTGATGAAATTACATGAATTTCAATTTACGAACTTAAGGACTAAATTGTAAAGAAATTAAAATAATAAGGGCAAAAGCGTAATTTTTCAAAAGTATGAATTTTTGACTAAATTGAATAGAATGAACATTAAATGGATTAAATTTGTTTATTTAGATCAAGTTAGGCCTCGTACGGATTTAGATCGAGGGAAAGATAAAGTTACAAACTAGTTGGTTCTATTCTGTCGTCTTTGCATTTGAGGTAAGTTTGTATGTTTAAATAGAATTTTAATGTTATTTGATTTAAATGTTATTATGCTATTCATCATATCATGTCACAATGAAAATCCAATGATGTTACGACAATTATCGAGTCTCGTTTGAACCTTAAGAATATATAAGATAAAAATGACATATCATTAGGGTTACCATGTTTCGGGTGTTGGTCCTGAATGTCCTACCAATGGCTGAGTTCCAAAATTTGTTGTGGATACTCGTCATATTGTGTGAGCGGTATTGTATAGCTACATTTTGACCGTCAACTTGTGTGAGCAGACCCATTTATGGCTCGAGTGAGCATCTATGTAAATGAAAAGGAAAGGAAATGGTTTTGACCATATGTTTAGCACACTTTATGTGAGCTTCTCGAGTATCTGATATTATTCTAAGTGGTTCAACGGGCATGAAAAGGGAAGGAACAACAAGTGTTGCAATGGTTAAGTTAAGAAGTTATAGAAAGGTATGAATTGTTGATGATAAAAGTATGTATAATCATGTTTATGAAAAGTATGAATTCAAGTATGTCATGTTCATGAAATTTATCTTACCATAAGATAATTTTACTAATTTAAGTGTTTAATCACTAACTTGTGTTGTTGATGATGCTTAGGCTTGTGCCAAGCTATGTTGGATTGATTCATGTCTATTTTTAATATTATGCATTGAAATGGTAAGCTATGTTCATAATTTACGAACTTACTAAGCATTATACGCTTACGATGTTGTTCTTTTCTATGTTTTATAGATTATCGAAAGCTCAATCGATTTGGAAGGTCGTTGGAGACCTATCACACTATCCATTGATTATATCGGTAGATTTTGATGTTTTGGTCATGGTTAAAATGGCATGTATAGGTGAATTGTGTTTGATGAACAAGTTGTATTGTTTGGCTTGTAAATATGGTAATTTAGTTGGTGTGCTTTTAGCTCATTAATGCTATAATGGTTGGTGTTTATATGGTAAAATTGATGCATGGTTTATGACCAAAGTGGTATGTGTTGGCATGTTTGAAATGTGGTCAATTTTAGTAAGTTTTGGTATGGAAATAGGTTAGATATGATTTCTTGGTTAGATTTGATAAATTGTGATTGTGGTCAATTATGCATATCTTGGTTAGATTTGATAAATTGTGATTGAGGTGTCTTAAGGGCATATTGGTTGTATGGATTTACGGTCTATTGAAATGGTTTTATTATGCATGTTTTGGCATGTTTTCCTACCTTGTTCATAGGTGCATTTGGCTTGTAGGTACTTATTGGAAATGGGTTAAAGGAATGGCTTGATTTTGGCCTATTTCTTGTCTACATGGCCTAAGGCACGAGCATGTGTCTCAGCTGTGTGTGACACACGGCCATGCGACACAGTCGTGTGTCCCCTATAGGTTTTAATAGTTGTTTTTAAGAAATTTACACGGCCTAGCATACGGCCTAGCACACGAGTGTGTGGCTTGACCGTGTAACCCAAGTTAGAGAGTCACACAAGCACAGACACAGGTGGGACACGGACGTGTGTCCCTATTTCAAATGTTACATGACCTGTGACACAGACGTGTGTCTCAGCCGTGTGAGGCACACGATCGTGTGACCCCAGTAGTGTGAATTTTTTTAACTTTTTCCTTAAGGTTTTATATGTTCCCGATTTAGTCTTGAATCATTTCTAAAGTATTTCTAAGGCCTCAAGGGCTCAAATAAGGGACGAATGCATGTATTTGAATGGATTTTTTTATGATTATGAAATGTTTGGAAATTAATGATTTTAATTTATGTTTTTATGGTAATGCTCCATAACCCTATTCCAGCAATAGATACAGGTTAGATCCCACCATTTAGCATACGGCCTGGCACACGGGTGTGTGGCTTGACCGTGTGACCCAAGTCAGAGAGTCACACGAGCACGGACACAGGCTGGGACACGGACGTGTGTCCCTATTTCAAATGTTACATGACCTGTGACACAGGCGTGTGTCTCAGCCATGTGAGGCATACGGCCATGTGACCCCCGCAGTGTGAATTTTTTTCAACTTTTTCCTTAAGGTTTTATACATTCCCGATTTAGTCTTGAATCGTTTCTAAAGTGTTTCTAAGGCTTCGAGGGCTCGAATAAGGGACGATATGCATGTATTTGAATCAATTTTTCTATGATTATGAAATGTTTGGAAATTAATGATATTAATTTATGTTTTTATGGTAATGCTCCGTAACCCTATTCCAACAATAGATAAAGGTTAGATCCCACCATAGATATGCCTCATCTTTCAGTAAGAACACCGCACATCTCAAGCAATCTTCAGGGGTGCACAATTATTCTTCTAAAACTCTCTTTGTATTTAATAGCCAATACTCAACTTTTGAAGGATCATCATCTACCACACCTCTGAACTCTTTCGCTCCACATTTCTGAATTTTATCTACGGATACTTGAGAAATCACCACAGGTGTAGGGGTTGTAGTATTCAGGGGTGCTGGAGGAGGCACAACAGAGGTTAGAGGAGGTGGAGTAGCCATATTTGCTTGCTTAAACTCATTGAACCATTGGTTTGCCATTCCCATTTAAATATATTTTTCATTTCATCACCAATAGATTGAGGAATAGGAGCACTGTTACTTGCCTCTGGATTCAAAGCTTGAACATTAAATTCAGCTTCATTAACTATAGTTCAATTTGATTCCGCTGACATATTGAATCTATAATAAACAAATTGTTAGAACGGATCAAATGCATCACACTATCACAGGGTATATGTGCCATGTATATACTAATTCTATTTCGCTACGTTAGTCCTAGAATCAACTAAATCGTAGCTCTGATACCAATAAATGTAACACCTCTGACCTTTATCCGTCACCGAATAGGGTTACGAAGCATTACCGGAGTTTTCATTTCAAAACAAACAAAAATCATAAAAATTTTAGTTCATACCAACAATCATAGCGAAACCAATCCATAACATGCATATCGTTCCTTATACAAGCCCTTGAGGCCCTAAAAATACATTAGAAACAAGTCGGGACTAAATCAGAAACTTATAGAATTTTTCAAAAAACAATGAAAATTTTTAAAACTGCATGGGTCACATGGCCGTGTGGCTAGGCAGTGTGACTCACACGACCAAGTGACACACCCGTGTTTCAGGCCATGTGGACAACCGAAGTAGGAACACACGACTGTGTTCTAACCCGTGTCTGTGGCCGTGTAACTCACTGACTTGGGTCACACGGCCAAGCCACATGCCCATGTGCCAGGTTGTGTACCATTTGAAATAAACCCACACGCCTGTGTGTCAGGCCATGTAAAAGCCTAACTTGCAACACTTTGAAAGCTAAAGGGGACACACGGCCGTGTCGTCTGGCCATGTGTCACACACAGCTGAGACACACGCCCGTGTCCTTGCCAGTGTGGACGGAAAATAAGCCATTTACAAACCATTTTTCTCACCCATTCATGCATATACCTACAATTACTTTTGCACATATAAACAAGTCTTCAATTTACACTGAGCTCATGCATAAAAAATCTATTCAAATATAATATATATGCATACAACCAATGTGCCCAAAGGGCACCTCAATCTCAACACCTAAACATGTGTAATCAATTGCTCAAATTGGCCAAAATGTTCAACTAACTTCTAAATAAGTTTATGTCAAAACCTACCATTTAATTTACCTATCCAATTTACACCAAAAAGGTACCAAATGTAATATTCCACAACTAACACCAATAGCCATATATGTCATTAATAATAAAGGTACCTAGTCATCACATTCCAACATTATCACAAGACTATCTATGACATGCATTGTAAACAACCATTCCAGCTTTAATCATTCACACACTCATGTAGATATAAATACTGGCATAACAACTTAATTCATCAAACATTAAACCATTCACAAGTGTTTGCCTCCATAACATTATATCAAGTCAAAAGATAGATATACACAAGCTAGAAAATAAAGTATCTAAACACATAACTTAGTAGTTCATCGTTATACCAAAAGCAACTAGACACACACACATATATAGCCACATATACATGCCACAACCCTAAAAAGTTCAAAAGCTACAAACAACGATGGATAGTGTGAGCCGATGAATCGATCCGTCTAATGTCAGCCAAAAGTGATCTACAAAACATCACACAAACACATATAAGCAGTATAATGCTTAGTAAGAACATAACAAATCATTTAAATTAACATTATTTGAACAAAAAAATTACTATACGTGATTGAAGTTATTGAAATGTAATTAAGGGAACGTAAGTGCGAATCATAGGTATTGAAGTACAACAAGGGCACGTATGTGCATTCAAGGGTACCGAAGTACAACAGGGGCACGTATGTGCATTTAGGGGTACCGAAGTACAATACGGTATAATTATATAATAGTTAACTATTTAATTAAAATATACATTTACACACATAGAAATTTAATTATACAATTTAATACTATGAACTTACATCGACAATTAACGCGTAGGAGTACGATCAGCTAATCTGCAACTTTCACCTTCCCTCAATTCAAATCCGGTTGAGGTTTATCTTGATCTAAATAAATAAATTCAACCAATTTAATAACTATTCTATTTAATTCAATCCAAATTCACATTTTTGCAAAATTACATTTTCCCCCATAATTTTGATTTCTTTACAATTTAGTCCCTAGCTCATAAAACGAAAATTTTTGAAATTTTCCATTAACCCACCATAGTCGAATTTCATGTAGGTCCCTAACAAGCCCTACATTTCATTTATTTCGAAATTTTACCATGTATATTTTCTATTTTTCACTTAAATCCCTTTTTGACAATTTCTTCAAAAATTACTTAACAAAAGTTGTTTATCTAACAACAACTAACCATTTTCTTCCATAAAACATCAAAACACATACACATTCGTTCATGGTAAAATTCTAATAGTTTAATAGTTTCACAAATTAGTTCTCGGGCTAGCTAGATTAAGCTACAACGATACCAAAAATATAGAAATCAATAAAAGCGGGATAAAATCTACTCACATGCAAGCAAAAGAGTGATGGCCGAAAGTTTCAAGCTTCCATGGCTTCTCCTCCCTCAATATTCGGTTGAAAAAGATGAACATGCATGCTTTTTCTTTTGTTTTCTATATTTTAATATCTTTTAATTGTCAAATTACAACATTAGCCTTATTAATGAACCTTTATAATATCATTTTAATGACCATAAAAGTCCACTAGCAATTTATATTGTCTAATTTCAACCTAAAGACTCATACTTTAAAGTTCTATAGTCATTTAATACTCTTAGCTACTAGAACTCCACTTTTGCACTTTATGCAATTTAGTTCTTTTCATCAAATTAAGCATGCAAATGGTAAATTTTCTTACCAAAATTTTTATACGGTAATGCTACCATGCTGTAGACATTAAAATAATAATAAAATAAATATTTTTACATTGTGGTCCTGAAACTACTGTTCCGATTTCAATAAAAATGGGTTGTTACAACAAGACAAAAATACCTGCAATCTCAACATTTGAATCTTAATCTTGTGGTTCCCTAATAGCATGAACTTGATTTGGGCCTCTAAAATCAACCAGTGTAGCAATGGTATGAGCAACAATTCGCTACCCAATAGGTCTCTCATTACCTTTACTATGACCACAGCCTCTAGCAGGCATAGAAGAAGGTGCCGAACTTTGAGTCTGCGAACCTTCAACTCTATTTGAGGAATCCCTAAGAAAATTTTCCTTCGAAAAACACTTAAAAGATCCACCTATCAACTTACGACACTCCCCAGGATGCCTACACTTATAATGCAGACAAAGCAGCCATCCAGAACCACCCGTCAAACCACCAGTACTAACTACAACACTATCTTGCTGCTTAGCACCCTATACTCGACCTGGTCGCCAAACCAGAATACGAGATGCCACACCATCGTCTCATTTCACTGACAGCAAGTGGAAAGCCTATTCTAAATAAAATGTCATTTATTATAATATGCTTGTAGGTTTTAGGTCACTTAATTGGTTAATTATTGTTGTTACATGCAAAGCATACCATAAACAGCCCTAAAAACGAGGATTAACATGCACTAGGTCCATTTAGCAAAATTCTCAAAATATGTTCGTAGGTATCGATACTGACAGTAGGGTATCGATATTTTCTCTGTGTGGTTTTGATACCACTTGGAAAAATAATACCCAACTTGCATTCTGTTTCTCGATTAAAAATCAAAGTCTTAAAAATTATCAGTACCTTTCGTGAAGCATCGATAAATTTACCCCAATTATCGATACTGAAGAAAAGGTATCGACACGAAATCTCTATTATGACTTCCTACACGTTTCAAAACACAGAGGTGTCGATTTTAAAACCCAATTATCGATACCTCTACTCCAGACCTAAAAAATGTAGCATATATAAGTAATTAACCCATTCCAATTTAGTTCCTAAACATCATGCATCAATTACTTTGACAAATAATCATTCAATAGCCTAATTAATAGGTCAATATTGCAAAATCGTGTTCGAGCAAGTAATGCCAATCCATCCTTAAGTTCATGAACCCAAGCATAACAATAACATGTAATCCTTATAAACCGAACCAAAAACCAGCATAATGTATAGAAACCAACAGGGCTATAACGAGTCTACCACATTGCCTTATTCCCCAAAACATAAATAAATGTAGAACACATATGAAATAACAAATAGACTTGCTTGGATCACCCTTGAAACTACACCGCTCACACTGGCACACTACTAATCTGCAATGGTTTAAAAGGAGTGGGTAAGCTTAACAAGCTTAATGAATGCTTAGAATAACCATAATGCGAGCAATTCATCAAGCATGAACGAAACAACCATATAGCATAACCTTAATAGTTCCAACTTTAGTGTCATATTATACTTACTCGTGCATTATTACTAGTTCTTTTACATGGTAAACATGTTCACTTCTAAGCATATATCACATTACACATATGATTACATGATGTTCAAGCACATATTGCAATACTCACATAATCGCAGAATGTTCAAGCATATATCACAATACTCAAAAACAAGTTTAAAGATAAATTGCATAATGGTCACATGTCATATAAACACATATCACAATACATACATATTCATAGTTTAAGATAATTTGCATATTAACCACATACTCATTTAGGCATATATCATATATACATTTTAAGATAATTTGGCACTTGAGCTATGAAACATAAAAGTGAGATCTATCATCACTCATCGGATACACGGATTCCAACACACCAAACATAGACTCATAGAGTCAAACATGTCCGAAAAGTGAAGCATAAAGCTAACACTCTCCTTATTTCCCCTTACATGTCTTGTTGAATGGAGCTTACTCACATTCCCTTATCCCTGCAACATGTCCCAGGGCCTCAACGCCCAAAATCACTGTACATATAGGCGAGTACTCACAATCCTATGGCATGACAGCTATATCGAACGGTTTCAATAATCACAAGGCCAAAATATCCGAAGTCAAACACACATCAGTTACCAATTATCCGTGCACAATCACTGCATATTTGCATCTTTAGCAAAACATTGTCACTAACATTTAACATATACACATTTACACTTTCACAATGGTTATCATAACCACATACCACATATTATAACATCTCATCTCAATTCACATATTCACAAGCACATAAGCACTTTATTCACAAGATAACATAGGTATGAGAAAGCTTACACTCGGGATTTAGAGGGGTTTAGGCTACTAATAAATTCCCAAATAATGCATTGAATCATGTCCATATGCAATTATCCTAAACACTCACTAATTACGATTTCGCCTAAAAGCTGAAAGCTCAAACTAGCTTTTCCTTGCCTTTATCTCTACTCGTAGAACATTCTATTGAATCCAAAACTTCAACACAACAACTTCACACAAAAATACATCCAAAAGTCATTCAAGGACTCATTACAAGCATACAAAACATAAGCTTAAATTAAGTTCTCATGTAACAAAACTTATAACATAACAAACTTTAAATTCGAATATCTCGATATATACTTAATCTTTTCGCCTAAAATCAATTCCGTTCATCTTATAATTCACTTACGACTAATTCTCAACCTTTAAACTACACAAAACTACTCAATTCAATATATCGACTTTTTCGACATGTTTTATGGCTATTTTTTTCAAAATTCATTAAAACTCAAGAAATTTTTAACGAAACTTTAAAGTAAGTTTAGAAACTTTCTAATCATGTTAAAAAAAGTTTTAAAACACTTTGAAGCCAGGTTTTTATGCAAAATCCTAAAATTCACTATTAACGACCCAATTTTTAGCTTTTATTTAAAACATGTGTTTCAATGGCTACAAATTCAGTTTAAGGGACTAGATATCATTTAAAACTCATAGAAAGTCGAATGGTCACCTTTGATGGAAGAAAAATGAGCTTTGACGTAAATTCAAAAAAACCCACGTTTGGAGAAGATGATGTAGATGATGAAGTTTTTGGGTGATTTTCTTGGTTTTTATAGAGGTTGATAACTTAAGAGATGATAGAAATCAAAAGGAATTAGAATTTGGAGTTCAAAATTGATTAAAATAGCAAGAGAGAATCAAGGGATGGCAAACACAAATTTTTGGGTAGTTTTTAAGTGAAATAACTTGGTGAAGAAAGGTTATTTAGCTTGGATTTTAAAATCTAACTAAATTGCTTCATAAAAACTCTCAATTTTGACTCTTTTAGAAATCAGTCCTATTTTCAAAATTAAAAGTATTTAAAACTCATTTTTAGAATTTGATTTAATTTTCTAAAAATTATAATTGAAAACATTACTGGATGTCATGTCACAAAATTTCAAACACTCTAAGGCTAAAATTCTTAAAATACCCCTAAAACTCATAGGCCCTATTTTAGGGTGTGATAGTGTTAACAATGCGAGGTTTAGCCTATGTCTGATTAACAAGTAGAAGATTAATTTGCTTCAATGGTTGTAATTAACATGAAAATTTGACTTTTAATGATGAATTAATTATTAACTAGACAATATTACCTCTCAGCCTCTACTGCCTAGCCAATCGACCAATACACGCTTACCTCTCGGTCTCACTTTCTTAACTGTGAAAAATCCATGATTTACTCAGTAACCTCGTCTCTCGATCTGTTTGCCTATATTAATTCCTAGGGTTTAAAAACACGTGAATTTATCCCAATTAAATTGTATGAGAAACCCTTATTAATTTTCTAACTACTCAAAGATCCACTTGTTAAACTACTTAATTAATTAAATAGTTCCATAACTGAAACATGCTAGATATAAAAAAAATCATAATTTTTTCAAATATTCATACAAACGTTAGTTGATCAAGTTAACAAAATATAAATAAAAGAATAAGAGATAAGAGAAATCGATCATTATTAAATCATTGAAGCATGGTTTTGGAACAATCTCCACTTGCAATCGTACTCACATTGGAATAGAAAAGTTCTGACTAAATGAAAATAAAAGTAAACTAAAATTGAAAACTAAAGAAATTGTATCTCTCAGTTGACTCTTTTGTCTAATAGGGTTATAAGGGTGTTTATATAAGAAAATATTAGGGTTTATGTGCCTAAAATACCCTTGATACTTTAAGTGTAAGTAAGAAATATAATCTAAGAAAATCTACCTAAAATACGGTGCTGACATCAGTACTGTATCATGATGTCTCTAGGTTGTGTTGCAACACTGGGTTTCGGTGTTGCAACACAAGAGGCAGTGTCGTGACACTAGGTTCCAATGTTGCAACACAAGAAGCGGTTTTGCGACACTGAGTTCTTGTGTTGCAACATTGATGCCTGTTTCATTTCAGGATTTTGTTTTTCACTTTGATCTTTGGTGTCACAACATCGAATGCTTGTGTCACGACATGACTATCATCCTTCGTGTTTTGGGGTCTAAAATGACAACCTACACACTCAAATAATTTTTTAGTTATTCCCGAGGCCCGAGTTGGCCTAACAGATAGTTAAAGCACTAGAAAAATGCGTAAAAATGCTTATTTTGCATATAATTAAGTCTAAGCTACTAAAACTGAAAATACAATAAATAAATATAAAATGGCTATAAAACAAGATCATTAACTGCTAAAAAGATTGTAATTTGCCACAACGAACTGTGGAAAATCAGTTTCCCAATTACGTCTGTCACACATTATCATTAATGAGCCTCTGATACCTCTCCCTTGTCCTTTCATAAAATTTCCTCAACATACTTTAGCAGTATGAAGCTTCACTTACCCGACCACCTATGGGAACATTTTTGCTGCTCTACTACCTACACGAACGATTCTTGATCTGACGTTAATTGATTGGCAAATTAAGCCCTTTTTACACTTAATGAGCTTGTACTTAAGTATTTTATGGCTTTATTTCATAATTTTTAGTAATTATTAGATTATACTTTAGATGTAACACCCCATACCCGACCCGATCGTCAGGTTTAAGCTATGGGATGCCACATTAGTTCCCGGAGTAACTACAATCAAACATGTTATTAATCATAATACTCAATCATAATATGTTATTCATTCATTTTTTGGTCCTTTTGGATCTTATAAAAGCTCTAATGATGACTCGGGGTCGAATAAGAACCAAATTGTAAAATTTTCAAACTATAAAGTTGACGTCCCGACTTCGAGGGTTCCAGGTTGCGACATGACTCACTAGTTTGATCTCATCATGACATTAAGGGGGCTGACATCATGAATTGGCCATTTGTTTCCAAATGGTACCAATTCACAATAGCCTAACAAGTTGGCCAAATTCATATTTGACTTGTTTTAAACATATACACTTATTGCCAATACCTCATGTACTACATTAAATGTTTCATCACTAACCAATTCATAAAATTAAACATTCAAACTCAAGAACTAACTTTTTGAGCCATTAAAACCATTGGCTATAGATATATATATGAAACTTAACATTTCAAATCTTATACCAATCCAAGTTACATAACTAACCATTTGGCCATATCAAAATTAATCATTTCTAGTTTTAACTAGCAAATAATCATATATTATACAAAAACCTACTCAAAACCTAGGTACATGTTGAATCACTTATTATAACTTTGAAATCCAGTTATACCTCCGCATGGAATAATCAAATCGTACGCTAAGTGATAAAGCTCAATGGTACTTCTATGGTTCAAGCCAATTAAACATATATAGCAATCATGTATAACATATTCCATGAAACATATAGTTTAACCAAAACCATTAAAATTCATATATCAAAACCAAGATTATGCACAATCAATTTCGATTAAACTTTTTTTTAGTACACATTCCATTAAGATATGATATATGCATAATAACTTTGTATACTAATTCATACAAAATTGCATTCAACAATTCAATATAACCAAATCATACCATAATTTATACTACTAAAGACATGTTCATTTCCTTTTCGATTCATACCATATTCATTCTCGTATCGAATCTATTGATTCACTTAATACCATATCGACCCTTCGAGCTCGTATAAATCGGATTACATGCTCTTTCATATGCTATCATTAATTGCATTTCAAATATAAGCTTTTATAATATTATTTCATATAATCAATTCATAAATCATTATTTATATACTATGGTCCATACCAAAATTTCCATTACATGTCACTTATGCATATACATTCAAACTCTAATTCATATATAAACTTTATGTACTAATTCACTTGACAATTTCATATAAAACATTATATCATACTATCTAAGATCAAAGAACATTTAATTTCATTTTGTAATGTGCCAATCACTTATACTTTCAAAATAATATGCACCCAACGTTTGTCATATGTAATCGAGTATAATGTGTGCCCAGCACTCGTTGGAACGTTTAAAATAATATAAGCCCAAAGTTCATCAGTATATAACCAAGTAAAATGTGTGCCCAACACTCATCAAAACATATGAAATAATATGTGCCCAATACTTGTTAGTGTAAAATTGAAATATAGTATGTACTTGACCTAATACTATGGCATGTCAACTATATCTGATTTTGCCCGAACAATTAATAGGGTACTAATTATCCAATTTCATTTTGTAACCAATTCACTTATCAATTCACACTCAATATCATTATCTCATTGCAATTCATCATCAATTCATATATATCCCATATCACATAGCATGTTTCATTCCATATTCTTATAACATTTCATGTATCATTTATATCATACTATTTCTACTTCATTAAATTCAGTCCAATTTCTCAACATTTAATATCATCCAATTTGAATAATTTCATACAACAATATAACTTACCTTGATGGTAAATCACACAATCAACATATACATATTCAATGATACCAAATCATGGAAATATAAATAAAAAACGTTGTTACTCGCCAACGAATCTTGCCATTCCTTTCCCTCTCGATGGCCCAAAGTCATCTTTAGCTATGTTCGATAATTCAATCAATAAAATAATATCAGATTTCATTCAATTCACATTCAAATACAAATCAAATCATAGTTTTCATTCTATTCCATTTAGTCCATATACTCGAGATATGCGTATATTTAGATATTTACCATCGGATCAAAATTTGATTTCACATTCTTTCATTAGGGGCCCTATACTGTCTATTCATAACTTTACAATTTAGTCCTTATTATGGTCTAAGCTTAATATCTATCAAATTCAAGCCTAATTCATCAATTTCTAAAAACTGACAACTTGCTAAAAACTTAACAATTGAAAAAAATTAATACATGGTCTAGCTAAATCAAGCTCCTATGATCATAAATCTATAAGAAGTACATAAATTTAGTTGTGTTACCTTTGTAATTTTGGTGGCCTAATGCTTGGATAAACCTAAAGACTTTTCTTGTTTTTATTTAGCTTGGATGGTTGGGGAAGATGAACAAATCATCTCTCATTCCACTAGTTTACTATATATACTATGCTTAATAATTAAGTAGTTTAACTAAGTATAATTAACTAAATTAATAAGACATATTTAAGCTTAATTTAATTATAATTTATACTTAATGGAAATCATCATCATATTCCACTATCAATATGAAAACATTGGTTTATTAAACATTTAAGCCTTTTCGATAATTTCTATCTAGACACTCAAGCATTTTTTAAATTAAAACTTAATAATGATTGGACTTTTACAATTTAGTCCTTGAGTTTTAATTAACTATTTGCTCGGTTAAATTACTTAATCGAGCTTCAATATATTTTCATACTAACTTGCTTAATCTTTTTATTTTATCCTTATAGACTTGGTTTACGGAAATGAGGTTCCAAAATCGCATTTTCTGGCACCACTGGAAATCGGATCATTACATTAGAATTCAGTTTTATGTATTTTAGTGTGTTTTTGCACCAAAATGGAAAAATCATGCCTTTGGGAGTTTAACAAATTGATTTTGTGTAAGAGGTGACTAAGGAAAAAACTTGAAAAAGTCTTGTTGTTATGCCCTAGGTCTCGACACCAGATCCTTGTTGAAACATCGAGCTCTAAGGCTAAGGTCTTGACATCATAGGTAGTCGCCAAGATTGAGAAATTCGAATCATCAAAGGGTTAAAGTTGTGACACCAAGGACTAGGATTGCGACACCGAGGAGGCCAAACATCCCTAGGAGTAGGCTGTTGGGAATGTCACGACACCAAGGTCTGGGTGTCACGACATTTGAAGCTCAACGAGGTAAATTCTACAAGGGAATTTCTCAGTTAAAAATGCTAAATCAACTGTTAAGTAGGGTCATTTTTTCCATCTAAGGTAAAATTTTTTAGAACTATATATATCACTTTTAAAACATTTATTTAGAGAGATTTTCATTAGTTTAATTCTTATGTTTAGTGGGTGCTGGTTTTTAGAGAATTTTTTGCAATTTTCATTGTTTTTACTCAAAGGTACAAGGACTTCATTTTTATATTTGTGTTTTCCATATATTTTTAATATATTTTAGTTTGATTTCTCAAACAAAGTTATAATTCTATATTCGGAATTGTGGATTCTCATGTTTACACGCTATTTCAACAATCAAATTTAGGACTCATCGCAAATTTTGAGCATTTCTAAACCCTGTCAATTTTTGTGTGATTTAATTATGTAAATGAATATAAAAATTTGTCACATCCCAAAAATCAGGTTAGTAGAAATTGGGGTTAGTGAAGCAATAGTGGTCACGCCTTGATTTTTAAGTTATCTTTGCGCATTAGAAAATAAAGGAGTATTTAGTTTAGTAGTTAAGTAAGATAGAGTTGTCCTTAAAGATCTAAATTTGAGTCATTTCCCCCACATCATTTTCTATTTTGAGCAATTTTGCTTCAAAATCCTAGTTTGTGTTATTCCTTGTTTAAAAATAAATGTAGTTCAGCTCAAATAAGTGTTAGAATTAATTTTAGTTTAGCTTAAATAAGTGTTAGTAATTAATTTGTTTAAATCTGGACAAATTTAATTATTTGTGTTTAATGTGTTTCATGCATGCTTTTAATATGTTTTAGTTATTACATAGCATAAATAAGCCTGTGTCATTACATCTAATTAACGTGTCTTGTTTTTGATTTAATATGTCTAAATTCAGCCGAATTTTACTTCGTATTACTGCTGAATTCATTGTGTCTTGAGCTCATTCAATTTGCTAAATGACCAAGTTGGGTACAAGAGGCGATGGGCCTTTCCAAGTACTCGAGCGGATCAAAGATAATGCATACAAAATTGATTTACCCGGTGAGTACAATGTAAGTTCTACTTTCAATGTGGCTGACTTATCTCCATTTGATTTTTCAGATTCGAGGATGAATCTTTTTGAGGAAGGGGGAATGATACGAGTCACAAAGGCCCAATTCAAGCTCAAGGACATGATGGGCTCAAATTACCACAAGGCCCAATAACGAGGTTAAAGGCCAGACATGTAACAGCCCGATTCTGGGCCTAGTCGGAATAGTGGTTTCAGGACCACAAATCCGATGAGGGAAAATATGGTTATTATTATATTTTTATGGTCTACAATTTCACGGAAAATTTTTGTAAAAATTTCATTCGAAAATTTCGACGTTTGGGCACTCAATTTAGTCAAAAGGACTAAATTGTAAATAGTGCAAAAGTTGGGTTCTACATCTTAGAGGTGTCTAATTGTTATGAAATTTTAAATTGGAGGTCTTTATGTGGTAATTAGACCATTAGTTAGTTGATGGACAAAAATAGACATAAGAAATGGGTGAAATAGATTTTTTTAAATGGGGGCATTTTAGTCATTTGGTTATTAAATAGAATTAAATGGGAAAAAGATGGCAAAATATGCTCATCTTCTTCATGGTGAACGAAATCAGCAAGGAGGAAGCCATATTTAGGGTTTTTAAGCTTTCAAGCTCCATAGTAAGTGATTCTAAGCCCCGTTTTTAATGTTCTTCGTATTTTTGGAGTCCCAGTAACTTGGTTTAGCTTATTCTACCATTAATTCGTGTTAGGGTTCATATTTGGAAAAATACCCATAGGTGAAATGTGTTTATTTTGATGTTTTATGGTGGAATATGAAGCTAGAGATTATGTTAAACAACTTTTGCTAAGCAATTTTAAAAAACGGTAAATAGACATAATCGGTAAAAATAATTAATATTCAAAAGTATGTGTTGGAGTGGGAATTTGATGTTGCCATAGAAGGAAAAATGTTCAGCATGTTATAAAACTTAAGAATAAGTGATGAAGTTTAATTTCCGAGCTTGGGGACAAAAGTGTAATTATGCAAAAGTTTGGGGCAAAATTGTAATTTTCAAAAGTTGGGTGGTGGATTATTTTAATAAATGTGAATATTAAACGAGTTAAATTTGCTATTATAGATCAAGAAAGACGTGAAGAGTATATCAAGCGGGAAAAGAAAAGATAGTGGAGTAAAGTGCAAAATTATGATATTTTGCACCGAGGTAAGTAAACACGTGACTTAATGTATTATTTTGATATTATTTGATATATGTTTAGATTTATTTGGAACTAAAATAAATGTTTGGCAATATCCTAAAAATGTTGTTAAATTGGGAAAGGTGATAAAGGGTTGCAATATATGGTTTATGGGTTGAACACTCGGAATAAGCGGAGTATGTTGTATATAAAAGGGGTTGTGTGTTGATTCCCGATTCATGGGTGGTGCTATGTGTGATCCACCATATCTTTGAAATGTGAAAGGGGTTGCTATGTGCTGATTCCCAGGGGTTGCTAAGTCTTGATTCCCGATTTCATTGGTGGTGCTAAGTGCGATATCCACCATATCTTTGAAATGAAAAGGGGTTGCTATGTTCGATTCCCCAGGGGTTGCTAAGTGCTGATTCCCGATTTCATTGGTGGTGCTAAGTGCGATATCCACCATATCTTTGAAATGAAAAGGGGTTGCTATGTCTTGATTCCCGAGGGGTTGCTAAGTCTTGATTCCCGATTCGATGGTGGTGCTAAGTGGGGATCCACCAATAACGGTTAACATTCCAGTGTTCAACGAAAAAGTATGGAAGGTGAATATTGCCATATGGTGGAAAATTTTATGGGGTAAATATTGAGTTGAATACTTGAATCGACCCATGTATGAGATGGGAGAAAATATCAAAAAGCATAAAGGAACGATTTAATTATAAACTGTGTTGAACAACAGCAATTGGGTAACTTTGAAAAAATCACCATAAATGGTGGAAAATGAATGGGAAGCCGAATAATATATGAAATTGAAGTTGAATGTATCTATTCTCATATGAAAGAAATAGAATAAGCAAAAGAGTTGTATTTTTGGAGATATCTGAATTTTACTGAAACAGGGCTGGCTTGATTTCGAGATCCCCTGTTCTAACTTTGGAAAATTACCAAAAATTGTAAAAAAATAATCATGGCATGAAATTTATATCCCTGGAATCCTTATTGAGTCTAATTTTATTAGAAACAAGCGAAACCATTTTTCAAATTTTGTACAGAGAGTTAAGTGAATTTTAGTGAGGAATGGTCAGAACCGTTGGGCAGTGAAACAGGGGAAGGTTTAATGAATAAACTGTACTAATTGGCCGGGTCAAAAATTCTAAAATTTTTATGGTGAAATGATATATGAGTCTAGTTTCAGGGAAAATTTATGGAACTCAATTTGGAGCTTTGTAGCTCCAGCTAAAAATAAATTAGCGACTATGACGCAGAAAAACAGCTTGCTGGAAATTGCCTAAACAATAAAGTTATTCATGAATAAGTTTATATTTTGGTGTAGTTATGGGAGTAATTACTTATTTATCATGTGTTTACTTACTAAGCTATATGCTTACTTGATTTTATTTTTCTCTTGATTATAGTGACTTCCAACAACTCGGAAATTGGAACGAAGTCAGACAATCATCTACACTATCCTTCACATTTGGGGTATTTTACTACTAGTGTTCCGAAATTTTATGGCATGTATAGACAATTTATGTAATGTGGGATCATCATGTAAATATATGTTATGGTTCCCTTTTAAATGTAGTGTTTATTAATAGTTAATCTGTATGTGTGTTTATACAAATGAAATTGGTTGGTATATTGGAATGTGTTCTAAATTTGCAGGAGGTTTAAGCAAAAATAAGTAGGAATGCTGTCGAAATTTTTTAAAAATTTAGTAATACCTCATACTCTGTTCCGGTAAGGAATACGGGTAAGGGGTGTTACAAGACAAATGCGTATGAAACTAAATGGAATCATTCAAGACTTCATTAGCAAGCCCTTAGATGCGTATACAAAGGAAAAAAGAAAATCAAGATTCACTTTCTTGTTTTCAAGAAAATCAAGAAACCGAATCTTGGTCCAATTTTGCTGTTTTGAGCGATTTCAAGAGTCAAGAAAATCAAGATTTCAAATCTTGGAAATCTTGGTCCAAGAAACCGAATCTTGCAGCTAAGGCGCATTGGATCTCAGTTACGAGCATCAACGAACCAATTTCGGGAGATAACGGATCACAAGCCCAAGTTTTTGAAGACACGGCCCAATAAGATGTTCCAAGCCCTATCAAGAAATTTAAATTAAACTTAGTTGAAAATCAGGCCAAATTGTCAAAGTGGCCCAATTTGTAAAATTTTATTTTTTTTAAATACTTAGTTTAATTTCTAGACTTTATGATTAAAATCCTATGTAAAAATTCAGCCCAAGAAGCCCATTAAAAGCCTTGGCCGAATTTTCCCTTGAAGTTATTGATTAGGTTTTTTTTAGTTTTCCTAACAGGCTTAGGAAAACAGTTAGAAGTCCTATAATAAGGCTTGGCTGGCCACCTTATACACAATTACATTGAATTACACATTGAATCAGATTTTTGTTGAGTGAAAATTCTCTTTGAGTTTTCTCCAAGAATTTTCTCTTGAGTTTTCTTTGGAAGTAATTTTAACAATCTTTTTGATTGTGGGAGCCATCTTCAGCCTTCTTCTTGCCATTGTCCTACATTGGAGGGGAGATTAGAGCCGTTTGAAAGGAGTTGTGCAATATTTCTCGATTTCAACGCTTCTTAGGACTTTTCTTTATTTTTCTTGCTGTTTATTCCTCTTTAAATTTTTTCTTCTTGTGCTGATTTATTGATTAACTTGTTTTAGTCTCTTTTGTTGCGTTTCCAGCCATTATACTCTTCAAGAATCTAATTGGCACCCTTCTTGGCAGCAAAAAACGTTCCTTAGTCATCCTTTTCAATTGATTTTGCCGTCCAATCATCCTAATTCTAATTCAATTTGTTTTGCTGGACTTTTGAGTTTAATTTGCTATTTTTTTTGTGTTATTCTTTTCAGATTCGGTTTGGGAAGTCCACATCATTCTTAGGCATCAATAATCATTCTTGATTCATAATTCCCCTCTTTCTTGCTGCACGAACCCTAGTTCTATTTCAATTTTTTGTTTTTGTGATCTGTAAAGTTTAATTTTTTCTATTTCGTGTTTAATTGTCAGATTCGGCTGATTGTAGTCTTTTTTGAGGTTCAATTACGTGTTCTTGGCTTCCAAGAATCCCTATTAATAAGTGTTTTCAATTCTTGGCTGATCCTTTATTGTTTCGGGTATTTTCGTTTCAGATCTAATGGATTCTAGGTTTAATTTTCTGTTTCGTTTTAGATCTGAGTGTCTATAGCTTTCTTAGGAGTTTTCCATGACTTGACAACTCGATCTTGGTCCACGCGCAACCCTCTATCAGGACAAAAAGAAAAGATTGAAATAGAGAGTGAAAAGAAAAGTGAGAAGAAGAAGAAAGAAAAACAAGTGAAAAATGTTAGAAGAAAAAACAAAGTGAGTGAAAACAAAATGAATGAAGAGAAAGAGAACAAAAAAATGATTGTTTATGCAAAAGAGAGTGATTTTCGAAAGTCTTACTTGATGAAGCAATAGGTTCTTATACTTATGTACAAGGAAAATCTTTTGAATACTAACGAATTTGATCAAAATCTGCCCTCTTCGATTGTTTCTCTTTTGCAGGATTTTGAAGACGTATTTCCAGAAGAAATTTCTAGCGGGTTGCCGTCCATTCGAGGGATAGAACACCAAATTGGTTTCATTCCTGGAGCGTCTATTCTGAACCATCTAGCTTGTCGTAGCAACTTTGAGGAAACCAAAGAGTTACAAAAACAAGTTAACGAACTTATGAAGAAGGGGTATATGCGAGAAAGCTTCAGCCCTTGTGTCGTACCGGTATTATTAGTGCCAAAGAAAGACAGAACATGGCGTATGTGCGTAGATTGTCGTGTAGTAAACAAGATAACTATCAAATACCGGCACCCAATACCGTGACTAGATGACATGTTAGACGAGTTGAGGGGTGCGCAATTGTTTTCCAAAATTGATCTCAAGAGCGGGTACCATCAAATTCGGATGCGAGAAGGCGATGAGTGGAAAACTGCGTTTAAGACAAAATATGGGTTATACGAGTGGTTGGTCATGCCATTCGGTTTAACCAACGCACCCAACACCTTCATGAGGCTTATGAATTACGTTTTGTACTCTTTTATAGAAAGATTTTGTGTTGTTTTTTTTTTGATGATATGCTTATTTATAGCAAGTCATTAGACAACATGTAATGCATTTGAAAACTGTTCTGGAAGTCTTTCAAAAAGAAACTTTGTACGTTAACCTCAAGAAATGCACCTTTTGCACTAACAAGGTTGTTTTCTTAGGTTTCGTGGTCAACTCGGAAGGACTCGAGGTAGACCAAGAAAACGTGAAGGCAATACGGGAGTGGCCTAGATGATACGAGCTTGCCCAAGAAGCTAGATGCCAGATCCATGGAACTGCCTTAGGGGCCAATCACCTGAGCACACGCCAAGAGGTTCCAAGATGCCGTAGCAAGCTACATTCCAAGAGGTTGGCCAAACATAAAATGCCCAGCTCAACTAGCTTGATTTGCACCTTCTTACAGCTGATTTAGCTCGTGTCAGCTCAATTCAGCTCAATTCGGCACTTAACTAGTTCAATGAATTGATTGCATATATTTTGAATAAATTAAATTAGTTGTGTTAGTTTAAATTAGCTTAAATCATTTAATTAAATAAATGTGCTTAAATCTAGACATTTTAATTTTGATTATTAAATGTGTCTTATATTAGTACATGTTTTTAATATGTCCTTGTTAAGTGATAAATTAAATATGTTTAGTTTAATTACAAAGTTTTAATGTGTCTAGATTAAGACAAATTTATTAGCGGCTGCTAATTAATTTGTCTTAGCTGAATTAATGTGCAGAATTTTAATATGTTTCATCTACTGATTTCATGAGTATTAAATATGTCTTAACCGAATTTATTTGGTATTTTTTTCAGATGAATCAGCTAGCTTAAAGGCAAAGGAAGCCATTAAAGAAGGAGCATGTATTTGGCACATGCATGGACGTCATTTAAGGTGTAGTTGCCTTGTGCTTTCAGCTGACTGTTCGTGCAACTCAATAGACTTCCAATTGCTATTTTTGAGCTTTTCCAAGAGCCAATTTCGTGGAGATCAATGGCCAATAGTTGCCTCATTAATTCCAGCAGCTAGCAAGCTTGGAGGCTATTCATATTTGGCCAAAGGAGCATGTGTTTTCAAGCTGGCCATTTCTCTTCCCCAAAGCAGCAATTAAGCTCTTTAAAAGCCTTAGCTGAATGTGGATTTTCATCATTAAAAGGACCAGCTGAACCATTCATTCTTGATTTAAGATTTTCAGATTTTTATTCAAGAATGTATCTAGGAAATTTCTAGGAAAGTTTCCCAAAGAAGCTTAAGGCGTAAGGAGCTTCAGAGAGGCCATTCGGCTGCCTTAGTTCAGCCTATAAATATGTTATGTAACACACATTAAAGGGTTAATGAACAAATTCAGAACTTTGTCAAATTGTGAGGCTGTTTTCAACTCTCGTTTTCTCCAAAGACTTGTCTGACTTATCAAGCATCTTTGTGGCGTCAAACCTGTCTTTGTTTTCTATCCGAACTTATCACTTTAAACCTACAAGTGTGGCGTTCAAACCATAACAAGGTTCCTATCATTTTTGATAGTGGGTCGAGGTTTTCAAGTTCATTTCTTTTCCAACCAATCCGAAATTCTCCTAACCTAAGTATTCATTTACGTTACGGGTTAACACACATCTACTGTGTTAGTTCGACTTGGAATCCTTAGTCAAACTCCATTCAATACTTCACCAAATATTTTTCAAACCCATTGAACCTGATTAAACTTACACATCTTCTTTCCATAACCTTTTTGCTAGAAAAGCCTTCAACTTACTCAATTCACAATCTGGCAAATCACTACGACTCAATCCTTCATCGAGGCGAGTGCGTATCACTAGACCAACGAGCATCAGCCAAGTGAGGAGCTTTCATGGATCGGTGAGCTTTTATCGGTGATTCATTTCGAATTTTAGTACCTTGGCAGCACCTCTAACAAGCGTGATCAAGAAGTCCTCGTGGCAACTCAATGGATTCAGTAGTAATTTCTCGGGCTAAGGTCGCATCAGAGAAGCTCAAAAACAGTAGCTGGGAGTCCATTGAGCTGCATGAACAGTCAGCTGAAAGCAAAAGGTAGCTGCACCTTTAATGCCGTCCATGCATTAGCCAGATACATGCTTCTCAATTAATGATTTCCTTTACCTTTAAGCTAGCTGATTCAGTTGAAAAGAATACCAAATAAATTCGGTTAAGACATATTTATCACTCATGAAATCAGTAGCTGAAACATATTTGAATTCCGCACATTAATTCGGCTAAGAGAAAGTAATTAGTAGCCACTAATGAATTTGTCTTGAGCTAGACACATTAAAATTATGTAATTAAACTAAACACATTTAATTTATGACTTAACATGGACATATTAAAGACATGTACTAATAGAAGACACATTTAATAATTTAAAAAATTAAAATGTCCAGATTTAAACACATTTATTTAATTAAATGATTTGAGCTGATTTTAACTAACACAACTAATTTAAATTTATTCCAGAATAAATACGATCAGCTCATTGAACTAGTTAAATGCCGAATTGAGCTAACATTAGCTAAACCAGCTTGTAGAAAAGTACGAATCAAGCTAGTTGAGCTGGGCATTTTATGTTCGGTCATCCCATCAATCCACACTTGAGCAATGTAGCTTGCTACGGCCTCTTGGAACCTCTTGGCATGGGCTCGAGTGATTGGCCCATAAGGCAACTCCATGGATTCGGCATCTATCTTCTTGGGCGAGCTCGCATCAATTCGGATCATGAGGCGTTGAAGCATAACAAGGGCCAAACAAAATTAAATAAGCGACACGCCAAATGGGTAGAATTTCTAGAATCTTTCCCTTAAGTACAAGAAAGGTAAGGAAAACATTGTGGCTGACGCGTTGTCAAGGCGATATACACTTATGCCTTATTTAGATTCAAAGTTGCTTGGATTTATCTTTTTCAAAGAATTGTATGTTGATGATTCTAATTTTTGGAAGATCTATAACTCTTGTGAAAGTAAGGTTGTTCATAAGTTTTACAGGTGTGATGGGTTTCTTTTTCGAGAAGGAAAGCTTTGCGTTCCGCAAAGTTCGATACAGAGTTTATTGGTGATTGAGGCACATAGTGGCAGCCTCATGGGCCACTTCGGGGTGTCTTGTCAATACTCCACGAGCATTTCTCTTGTCCGAGAATGAAGAAGGACGTTGAGAAGATTTGTAGCCGATGCATAACGTGCAAGAAAGCCAAGTCCAAGATCAATCCACATAGACTATATACGCCATTACCAATACTTAACGCACCATGAGTTGACCTTTCTATGGACTTTGTCCTAGGTTTACCAAGAACTAAAACCGGGAAGGACCCTATCTTTGTTGTTGTAGATAGATTTTCTAAAAAGTCTCATTTTATAACTTGTTCAAAAACTGACGATGCTGTTAATATTGTCAATTTGTTCTTTAAGGAAGTTGTTAGATTTTACGGGATTCCAAGGACAATCGTTTTTGACCGAGACACGAAGTTCCTTAGTCACTTCTAGAGGTCATTGTGGGGAAAACTTAGAACGAAGTTATTATTTCTACAACTTGTCATCCTCAAACGGACGACCAAACAGAGGTGGTGAATCGCGTGTTGTCTACTTTAATGTGGGATATCATTCAAAAGAATCTCAAGTCTACTTTCTAGATCAAATATACAATATTAAGGACATTCCAGTTTAAATTTTGTGATTTTTGGAGATCGGGAACACCTCGAACGAAGTTGTCAAGTTACTCCGCAGTTTTTTGGGTTTTTGGGTTTCAGCAATTTTTATTGATTCTTAGCTGTAGGTTTTCATTTGTTTTGTCTTTATTATTCCTTTACACTATCTAACACATTCTCTTTTCTTGTGTTAGTAGGATTTAAAAGTGTGCACAATTCTTCCTCGGTGCAACACAAATCAATTGGTGTCCCGTCAGTTTTTGGACTCATAGTGCAATTAGGATTCTTGGGTAGTTATGATTCATACACTTTCTAATTGATTGATATAGACTCTAGTAAAGAACTCACAAGACTGAATTCTACCTCTTTGAGAAATTGATTATCCTTTTTGAGTGATTCACGGTGAGGTTTGCTAATTTTCCTTTTTGAGTGTTAAGTGTTTGTTTTGTAGGTTTTTAAAAAAAAAGAAAAAAAAATGTCTAGAGTTGGTCCAGTTGATGATGACCATAATGATGTCCATGATAAATTTAAAATGATCCAACAACAGTTAGACGAACGGGCTGCCATACTTTGAACATTGAGTGCTACTATCAGTGAGATGCGAGTGGAGAAAAGAGCCCAACGAGGACAACTTAATTCAAGTGAAAGGGCAGAAATGAGAGTCCCAAGAAGACAAACATCCAACAAATATTCGAGAAGAGATTCATATCATGACTCCTATTCAACGAGGAATTCAAGACGATGCAAAGCAAGTTTCGAGAGTGAAGTTTTCCATGGGGATCATTGTTTGTATGCAAGTCATTCCGTACATACCCAACGAGAGCCTTTCCGTTCTGATTCATTTGTAACATCTCTATCTTGTAATGAAAGGAAGACACAAAAAGAAATACAAAGAAAAGAGAGGCAAGAGATGTTGATGCGAGAAAATGAGCGAATATGGAATGAGAGTGAGAGACGAAAAAAAGAAACAAAAGAAAAAGAAGCGGAAGGGTAGTGAGGAATGTTTCCACTAACCGAGATATGAATTTTTCTTGTGTTGCTACTTTTCCGGTTCCCGAAATAACAAAAGATAACTTTCAACTTCAATACCTCTCAAATGAAAGACGCTTTCATACGATCAACATAAGCAAATATGAAATCACACTACATGAGTCCGAAGGTAAGCGAGGTAAGGAAATTTTAGCAATCGAGTCTCGTGCAGATTTGAAAATTATTGATAAAATTATTGAAAATTTTAGCAACCGAGTCCCGTGCAGATTTGTTGAATTATTGTTCTGATTAATTGTTATTCTTTGATTGTGGTTGATAAAGTCATTACGAAAGGAAGCGTGAGTTCATATTCTATTGATTTGCCAAGTGTAAAATCTGCGAATTTGTGCAAATCTGTTTTGGTGAATAAAAAAAGTTTTGAATATATGTTGGTATGTATGCGAAAATCCTCATGGTTTAACTTGATTGGTTTAATGAAATCTTTGTTACACTTCGGCATGACTAATCAAAATCAAGTTTTTAAACCCGAAATCTATTTTGGTATATTTTGTTGGAAAATCAAGCATCATCTATTGTGTGCAAATACTTTCTATTGTTTTGATACTTGGTTTTTGAATAAGGTAATGAAATTTTCCAAATTTGTTTTCAATTTATATTCGTGCCTTAAACAGTTTCTGTGGTTGTACATGAAGTTTGACTTCCATTTGACAAAGGTTAACTCAACAATGGAGCTTCGACTTCACTATGCCCCCGATGAGCGAAGGTTTGTACTAAATGGAAAAGGTAAGATTGACCCTTATTCTTCTACTTATAAAGGTAGGATGCTTGAAACTTTTGAAACACTTTTGTACTCCTCGGATAGTGACAAAGATCGTGTTGATGATTTAATTTTTGTAAAACACTGAGATCGAAACGTGCTTGACCGTCGATAATGCATGTGTGAGTTAATCTATAGACCGTCAATTAATGCATGGTATGATTGTGTAACTCTATGAACCATGTGATTCTTTTCAAATACCTACTTGTGATGATTACGTTTACCATTTGATTTATTACTCGCGATTTATTCATGGTTTGTGGAAACATTTGAGATGATTGAATGCCTTAAAACATGTCCATCTTTGTTTTGAATATTTGACGAGGCATTAGAAAGTAAATTAGCTTGTTTGCATGGTAATCTGAATCTGTCCATTCGCATGCGTTATACTTGTTTTGTTATGCTTATGATTGAACATCAAGTTTGTTTGCGTTGCTATTTACTAACTCATGGCTATTCTTTTCAGTGGACTCAATTGCCATTAGTCCCATTCGATCGAGGAAAGTCGAGTAAGAGGAGCTATGTTCGAGTGAACCAACGCATTGACTTGAGAACAAGTCGCTTCGAAGAAGGGGGATGATCGACCCTGCCACGAAAACGCCCTTGGTTCAGTTCATCAAGCTCCATTCGAAAACTTTCACAAGCTGAATTAACTTGTTCCAGCTCCATGGAGTTCAATTCGAGCTGATTCTAGCTCGTTGAGCTTAATTCACTTTTATTATGCTTATACTTGTTTTGTTATGCTTATGATTGGACTACAAGTTCTACTTTCAATATGGCTGACTTATCTCCATTTGATATTTCAGATTCGAGGATGAATCTTTTTGAGGAAGGGGGAATGATACGAGTCACAAAGGCCTTAGATGCGTATACGAAGGAAAAAGAAAATCAAGATTCACTTTCTTGTTTTCAAGAAAATCAAGAAACCGAATCTTGGTCCAATTTTGCTGTTTTGAGCGATTTCAAGAATCAAGAAAATCAAGATTTCAAATCTTGGAAATCTTGGTCCAAGAAACCGAATCTTGCAACTAATGCGCATTGGATCTCCGTTACGAGCATCAATGAACCAATGTCGGTAGGAAACGGACTACAAGCCCAAGTTCTTGAAGGCAAGGCCCAATAAGATGTTCCAGGCCCAATCCAGAAAGTTAAATGAGACTTAGTTGAAAATCAGGCCAAATTGTCAAAGTGGCCCGATTTGTAAAATTTTAATTCTTTAAATACTTAGTTTCAATTTTAGACTTTATAAATATTCAGTCCAAGAAGCCCAATTAAAAGCCCTTGGTCGAATTTCCCTTTAAATCAAATAATTAGGAGTTTTTTTAGTTTTAGTTTTCTAATAGGGTTAGGAAAATAATAGAGGCCTATATATATGTAAGGCTTGGCCGGCTATACACAAAACATAACACTTGAAAAATACATTGAAATCAGATTTGTTTTGTTGAGTGAAAATTCTCTTTGAGTTCTCCAAGAATTTTCTCTTGAATTTTCTTTAGAAGGAGCTTTAACAATCTTTTTGATTGTGGGAGCCATCTTCAGCCTTCTTCTTGCCATTGTTCTTCATTGGAGGGGAGATTAGAGCCGTTTGAAGGGAGTTGTGAAATCTTTCTCGATTTCAAGCCTTCTTAGGACTTTTCCTTATCTTTATTGCTGTTTATTACTCTTTAAATTTTTCTGCTTGTGCCGATCTATTGGTTAACTTGTTTTTTTGTTCTTGTTGAGTTTTAGCCATTCCCAAATTTCAAGATCTGTCTTTGCAACATTCTTTGGCATCAAGAAACGTCATTCAGTCATATTTTTCCAGATTTCTTGCCGTCCAAGTATTCTATTTCCTATTCCGATTTGGGTTTCTTGATCTGTTGAGTTTAACTTGTTGTTTTGGTGTTTTATTTGTCAGATTCAGCGAGGGAGTCTTCATTGAAGTTAGATATCATTTTCTTTGCTTCCAATCAACGCTATTAATAAGTGTTTTGAATCTTGGCTGATTCTTTATTTTTTTGGGGTTTTTGTTTCAGATCTGGAATTCTAAGATTTAATTTTTTCTGTTTCGTTTCAGCTCTAATCGTCTAAAGCTTTCGTAGGATTTTCCCGTGACTTGACAGCTCGATCTTGGTTCACATGTGATCCTCTATCAGCTCCATTGTTTTATTTACCTAATTTTAACAAGACTTTTAACATTGAGTGTGATGCTTCAGGTATTGGCATCGGCGCTGCTTTGATGCAAGACGGACGACTTGTCACGTATTTCAGCGAGAAGATCAACGGGGCTACGTTGATCTACCCAACGTATGACAAGGTATTGTATGTGTTGATTCAAGCCCTAGAGACGTGGCAACACTATCTATGGCCGAAGAAATTTGTAATTCACTTAGACCACGACGATCTAAAGCATTTAAAAGGACAAACAAAGCTCAATAAACGTCATGCGAAGTGGGTGGAATATTTGGAGTCATTTTCGCTCGTGATCAAATATTAAAAGTGTAAGGAAAATGTTGTAGCCGACGCATTATTGTGAAGGTACGCACTCGTTAATTTGTTGGATTCTAAATTGCTTGGTTTTGAGTTTATCAAAGATCTTTACAAATCTGATGCTAATTTTGGTGAAGTTTATGAGTTTTGTTCACATGGTGCTTATGAAAAGTATTTTTAGCACGAGGGCTATCTTATCCGTGAAGGCAAGTTTTGCGTGGCTCAAGGATCTGTGCGAAACATGCTTGTTGAAGAAGCCCATAGTGGTGGACTTATGGGCCATTTTGGAGTTGCTAAAACTCTAGCCATATTGCACGAGAATTTCTTTTGGCCCAAAATGAAACGTGACATTCTAAGGAAATGTGAACGTTGCATCACTTGTAAGAAGGCGAAGTCATGGATTAAACCGCATGGGTTGTATACTCCATTGCCTATTCCCGAGGAGCCATGGGTTGATATCTCGATGGACTTCATTCTAGGCCTTCCTAGAACAAAATGAGGGAGAGATTCCATATTCATTGTTGTAGATCGTTTTTCGAAAATGCCTCATTTTATCCCTTGCAATAAAACTGATGATGCTACTAACATTGCTAATCTGTTTTTCAAGGAAGTTGTCAGGTTGCATGGGATTCCTCGGACTATTGTCTCTGATCGGGACACAAAATTCTTAAGTCACTTTTGGAGGACGTTGTGGGGTAAGTTAGGCACCAAACTCTTGTTTGCGATGACATGCCACCCCCAAACAGATGGTCAAACTGAGGTAGTAAATCATGTACTATCAACCTTACTTCGAGCCATTTTACGAAAAACTTTGAAGATGTGGGAAGAATGTCTACCTCACGTGGAGTTTGCATACAATCGAACTGTTCATTTCGCCACAAAGAACTCTCCTTTTGAGGTAGTATATGGTTTTAACCCTATTACCCTTCTTGATTCGGTTCCTATGCCTTCTAATGAGTTAGTGCATGTAGATGGTAAAAGAAAGGCTGAGTTTGTTAGACAACTGCACAAAAACGTCAAAGATAATATTTAGAGGAGGACCGAACAATATGTTCAAGCATCCAATAAGGGACGCAAATGAGTTGTATTCGAACCCGGTGACTGGGTTTAGATCCACATGTGCAAAGAACAATTTCCCGAACTAAGGAAATCCAAACTTCAATCAAGGTGTGACGGTCCATTCCAACTGTTGGAACGGATCAACGATAACGTTTACAAAATTGACTTACCGGGTGAGTATGGAGTTAGTGCAAGTTTTAACGTTGCTGATCTCTCTCCTTTTGATATAGGTGATGATTCGAGGACGAATTGCTTTGAAGAAGGGGGATGATGCGAGCTCCCCCAAGAAGCTAGTTGTCGAATCCATGGAGCTGCCTTCGAGGCCAATCACTCGAGCCCGCGCCAAGAGGTTCCAAGATGCCGTAGCAAGCTACATTGCTCGAGTGTGGAGCGATGGCATGGCCGAACATAAAATGCCCAACTCAACTAGCTTGATTCGCACCTTTCTACATGCTAATTTAGCTTGTGTTAGCTCAATTTAACTCAATTCGGTAGTTAGCTAGTTCAATGAGCTGATTGCATTTATTTTGAATAAATTTAAATTAGCTGTGTTAGTTAAAATCAGCTCAAACCATTTAATTAAATAAATGTGTTTAAATCTAGACATTTTAATTTAGATTATTAAATATGTCTTATATTAGTACATGTTTTTAATATGTCCATGTTAAGACATGAATTAAATATGTTTAGTTGAATTACATAATTTTAATGTGTCTAGCTCAAGACAAATTTATTAGTGGCTGCTAATTAATTTGTCTTAGCGAAATTAATGTGCAGCATTTAAATATGTTTCAGCTACTGATTTCATGAATGTTAAATATGTCCTAACCGAATTTATTTGGAATTTTTTTCAGATGAATCAGCTAGCTTAAAGACAAAGGAAGTCGTTAAAGGAAGAGCATTTATTTGGCTCATGCATGGACAGCATCAGTTGCCTTGTGCTTTCAGCTAACTTTTCGTGCAGCTCAATGGACTTCCAGCTGTTGTTTTGAGCTTCTCCAAGAGTCAGTTTCGTGGACAGCAATGGCCAATAGTTCCCTCATTAATTCCAGTAGCTAGCAAACTTGGAGGCTGCTCATATTTGGCCAAAGGGGCATGTGTTTTCAAACTGGCCATTTCTCTTCCCCAAAGTAGCAATTAAGTTCTTTAAAACCTTAGCTGAATGTGGATTTTCATCATTAAAAAGGCCATCCGAGTGGATTTTCATCATTCAAAAGGCCAGCCGAACCATCCATTCTAGAATTATAATTTTCAGATTTTTTTTCATGATTGTACTTAGGAAATTTCTAGGAAGTTTCCTAAAGAAACTTAAAGCTTAAGGAGCTGTCAAAGAGGCCATTCAGCAACCTTAGTCCATCCTATAAATATGCTATGTAATTCACATTTAGAGGTTAATGAACAATTTTATAACTTTATTAATTTGTGAGGTTGTTTTCAACTCTCGTTTTTCTCCAAAGACTTGTCTAACTTATCAAGCATCTCTGTGGTGTCAAGCCTGTCTTTGTTTCTATCCGAACTTATCACTTTAAACCCAAAAGTGTGGTGCTCAAATCATACCGAGGATCCTATCATCTTTGATAGCAGGTCGAGGTCTATATTCATTGTCATCTCATCCTATCAACCCCTTTCCAACCTAAGTGTTCGCATAAGTTACGGGTTAACACACTTCATTGTGTTAGTTCAACCTTTGAATCCTTGGTCCAAAGTACATCCATAGCTTCTCTGAATCATTTCGTAGCCCATCAAACCCATTTGAGCCTAAATAACTCCTTTCTTTTAACCTATCTTAAAAATCCTTCATCTTACTCTTATTCACAATCGGGCAAATCCTACGACTCAATTCATTAATCGAGGTGAGTGCGTATCATGAGTTAGTTCATGAAAGGTACCATGTACCTTTGTAAATTCATCCTCCCCTTTGTGCCTGCACATTATTCATTCAATATGCTAAAATAGGGTATTATTTCCCCCTTGGACGTTCATGACTCCACCCATGCATGTATAGAAGGTGGTTGGTCAAATTAGGGTGTGAATGGCTTAGATGCTGCCTTGAGAAGACAATTGGCCGCTTGGGCTTTAAGGTGCTGGACACCTTTTGGCCCAATATATGCCTTGGAGAGCCAAATGGATCAGCAACCATTCATTGAAAGAGGCCTTACACGCACCGTCACATACATTGAACCTAACATGCATGAACCTTGTTTAATTACTTTCCAAATTTGGCTCACCTACAAAAACACATGAACCAAAATTAAATCACATAAAATTCAGCTGAATCAAACATTAATATAATTTAGACACACTAATTAACACATAAATTAAATTAGACAAATTTAGTAAAGTTTTAAACAAGACATATTAAATTCAGCTAAGACACATTTAAAGCATGTAATAAGTCAAGACATAATTATGAGCTATAGTAATTTAAACTAAGTTAATAAAATACTTCATTTATTCAAACATTAAAATAAATGAGCTGAAATAAACTTAAACTGAGCTCAAACGAGCCAAATTAAGCTCATGTAAGCTGAACTGAGCCGAAATCAGCTTGCACTAAGGTGCAAGGTTTCTCTAAAATGTTAACCCAGGCTTCTCCATCTTTATCGAGCTGAGTCTCGGTCCAAAATTGATTCAATAAAGCCGAAACAGCTTCTTGGAGTTGTTTGGCTTAGGCTCAAGTTATGGGGCCTTTAGAGAGCTCGAGAGGATCGAATGTTGAATCCGCGGGTGCCCCGGGCATGCTCACATCACAGACCTACCATTTGTTGCTAGGAAGGCCATGGCAATTGGATCGAAAGGCCATTCATGACCGGCATACCAATAGGTATACATTTAAGCATCAAGGGAGGAAAATAACCTTAGTACCACTCACACCGTGACAAGTCTATGAAGATAAAATTAAGATGAAAGCTTCTATTGAAAAGTTGAGAGAAAATAAACAAGAGATAAAGAATGAAAAAGAACAAGAAAAGAAAATGAAAAAGAAAAAAATTGAAATAAAAGAGAAAGAAAAAGTGTACGAGCAAGAAAAGAACTTTGAAAAAGAGTTTGAGGATGAAAAAGAGAAAAAAAAGAGTGAAAGAAAAGAAAATGGGAGAAATGATTTTTTCAATGAGATTTCAAAAACAAAAGAGAGTGTGAAAAAAAAGAAAGAGCCAGTGATGCGAACCGGCTCAGGTTAATCGAGTTGTTTCACAAAGTTGCCCAATCATTGACGAGGAGAAGTTCTAGCAGTCCAAAAGGTGTATATTTGATTAATGAATGTGGAAGCTTACAAGGTAATTAAATGGATGGAAAATTTAGAAAAATGTAGGTTCGATTTTAATAAATGAAATAAAGGATAGATACCTATGGGATAAGTGGTGAAGATGGAAAATAGAACTTAAACATTAAGAAAGATTCGATACTATAATGAGTATCGCCCCAAATCTTATATGGTTTAAAGTGACAGTTGGGAATAGGTTGATGGACCTCGACCCGTTACTTAGCAAAATAAGAACCGAAAGTATATTGAGATGGATGAACGCCACACCAGGGATTGGTGATAAGTTCGAAAACAAGTTCGGGATGACGCCACTAGCTCGCTAGATAAGTCACTTGAGACTCGTACGAAATTGGAGAGGAAGTGAACCTCACAGAAATAAAGTTTCACTTAGCAAATTCGCCAAAAAGTTAAAAGTCCTTTGCAATGAAAATAAACAACTATTTATAGAACCATGCATGGCTAACCGAATAGGCAACTTAATGGCTAAGAGTTCAGCCATGAGAAATCATTAATTTGTTGTAGCTAAATTTGGCTGAATGGGCATGAATTAAGCATTAAAAATTTGATTCATGCTTGGAGATGATGCATGGATTGGCTGAATCATCATGTTGCTTCACTTGATGCATTCATGCATCTTTAACCTTGAAGAAAGCTTAATTTCATGGATGTGCAGCCCCTTAATTGTTCCAACATCTTCCTTGGTTGAATGGAGCTTTAAAGTGCCTTGAAAACTTGAATGGCCATCTTGAAAATACATGGAACATGCCTGAAACGTCACAAGGTATGTTCTTCCATAAAATCAGTCCATGAATGTGCAAATGCATGAACATTCAGCAGCCCCCTCTTGCATGAACGTCCCAAGTACTTGTGCTTCCTTAAATGCCTTCCATTGAACCTCAATTGTGCATGCACACTCCCATACGTTGCACCAAGCCGTTCATGAACCTTGCATTAAACACATCTTCACATTTGGCTCACCTACATAAACACATGAGCAACATTAAATCACACAAAATTCAGCTGAACATGCTTTAATATAATTTAGACACACTAATTAACATAATAATTAACTTATGACAAATTTAATATTATCTTAACAAGACAAATTAAATTCGGCATTGACTAAGACATAATAAAAACTTGTAATAGCTAAAAAATATTAATGAGCTGTAATAATACTTTCTAAATTATTTTAGATAATTAGTTTATTCCAGCAAGTAGATTTAGTGAGCTAAAAGAGCTAATAACGAGCTCAATGAGCTGAATTAAGCTCAAGTGAGTTGAAATAACTAATTAAACTAACTTAATTAATCAACTAATTTTATTCCAGCAAAATAAAATGCAAACTAAAGTAAGTGAAAAATGAGCTTGTGAGCTAGGAACGAGCTCATTGAGCTAGAATTGAGCTAAACTTAGCTCGATTGAGCTGGATCGAGCTTGCAAGGATGGCAAGCCCCGCAATGTGAGCTGAACCACGGGCGTTGATGCGATCTCATTTTACTGGATTAATCCAAGTTAATTAGTTTCCCGATCGTTAAACGAAGAAGTATGATTTGGTTTTAAAGTTGGAATAAGAATAGGCTAGGTTTGGGTTTATGGAAATCAAGTTGGCTCGAAATAGAGATGGTAGATGTGTTTAGGTTAGGTTGGAAAGAAAATGGTTTAAATTTGGTCAAAGATAATTTAGGTTTAGGCATGTAATGGTTTAGGTTTAGGTATAATTTGGTTTTGAGTTGGTCAAAAATGATATGGCTGGATAATGTGGTTGATGGATAGGAATTGGTAAAATTGGACTCAGAAGGTTAAGAATGAACCAACACTAAAGTTGAGTGTTGACCCGAGACTTATAGGACCTTAGGGTGCTCGAAATGGTAATTTTGGGACCTTGACCCGATACTTATGTAAGTATGAACCAAAGGTATTAAATTGAACACCACACTCGGTTTAGGGAGTGATAAATTCAAAAAAAGAGACTCGGGTAGACCCCACTTGAAGCTAGATAAGTCTTACGGGTCTCAAACGAAATTTGAGAGAAAAATGACTCACAAATTAGGCAGCAATTCATTAACAATATGCCAAAAGTTCTTTTACAAAATGAAGTAACAACTATTTATAGGCAAAGCTTGAGCTAGCCGAATAGCCACATACATTCTTAAGAATTAAGCAAATAAATCATTTAATTGTAATAGCTAGATACGGCTGAATGAGGAGATCCAATAGTCAGCTTTTAGATTAAACAATGTACTTGGGAAATTTAGAAGATGCATGGCAGCAGCTAGGTTCGGTTAATGAACTTAAATAAGCTCATTCAATGTGTAACTTTTGCTGAAAAGTTACCAGCAATTAAGGAGTTACTGAGCAGTCTTTTGATGTGTGAAAACTTTGAACCGAACAGCCAATACATGTGGAAATATGTCCAACAATGTGAAAGGAATAAGTTCAGCCGAATGAGCAAAAATTAGCTTAATAAAATTCAGCTGCACCTTGACAAATTAAAATGTAGCTAACAAATTAAATACAAATTAATTGTAGCTGAACAAAGACAAATTAATTTCATGTCTTAACCTAGGACAAATTTAATAAGTATTAATTAAGAACATATTTAAGATTAAATAATTTAATGTGTCCAAATTTTAATTTAATTAATTCATTAAAGAAATTAATAGAGCTGTATTTAACTAATCTAACTAACTCAAATAATTATTCCAGTAGCAATATTAATGCATAAATTAAGTTGAGCTGGATTTGAGCTGGTTCGACCTCATTGAGCTGGTTCTGAGCTTAATTCGACTTGACAAATGTTGCAAGGTAGACTTATGGAGCTGGTCGGATCATCCTTCAAATGTTCAGCCAAAGTTTCGCTCCACATTTGCTCAACTAAGGCCAAAATAGCCTCTTTGAATTGTTTTGCTCGAGCTCGCGTAATTGGACCTTGGGGAAGGATTAAAGGGTCCTTGCTCATACTTGATGTACTCCAAGCCATGGTCGCATCAGGTGTTCTTGGTCGGGTTCGTATAATTCCCCCTTCTTCAGAACGACTTGTCCTTAAGTCGAGCCGTTGGTTCACTCGAACGTAGCTCTTCTTACTCGACTTACCTCGATCAAACGGGGCGAATGGTAATTGAGTCAACTGAAAAGAATAGCCACGAGTAAGCAAATAGCAATGCAAACAAACCCGTAGTCCAATCATAAACATAACAAAACAAGTATAACGCATGCAAATTGATACGAACCCACCCCGAGAACGGCCATTGCTTCAGCCTACAAGTGAGGCTCGTCATTTTTACAAGCTGAACGTAGCTCAATTTCATTTCGTAGAGCTCCATCTAGCTCATTTTCAACTCCATGAGCTTCAATTAGCTCAAATTTAGCTCAAGGAGCTCACTTTTAATTTTCTTTTAACTTGCTGGAATAAATAATTTCAGTTGCTGATTAGTTAAATAAATTAATTAGCTTAAGATTAATTAATTTAATAAAATCTGGACATTTTAATTAAGTGTTTTAATTATGTCTAAATTCATTAATGTGTCTAATTTTACTACATGCTTTAATGATGTCCAAAGTCCAACCGAATTTATGTTGTCCAAATTCAAACATGTTTTAATTGTGTCCTAAGGGCTGTCGAATTTAATGTGCAGGAATTTTGTGTTATTTGCTGCCAATTTAATGTGTCTAAAATGAATCTAATTTATTGAATGTATTTGTTGCAGGTACATGCAATGGATGGCACATGAATGTTTGGAGATTAATTTGGGATGATGTTTGAAGTTTCCTATGTGACTATTCAGCCAAAAGGGATGTTGATTTATTTTCCCAAGCTGTCCATTTGACTAAACAATTCTTTTCACATTGCTAGAAGTTTTCGGCTGTTCGATTTAGAGTGTTCACACATTGGGGAATCTTCAAGACTAAGTGTTCACACCTTCATGGTTGTTCAACTCAGCTTATTAATAGTCTTGACTTGTGGAGTGCCCAAAACAACCCATCAAAGACCATGAACATTCGGCTGAACATGCAGCTCATTTTAAAGCACATTTATGCTGGTTGCTGCTCAAATTAAATGCTTCTCAAACTCCAACCAGGCCATTCATTTTGTCAGCTAAATTAAGCCTTCTAGAAGAGCTATTGACGTTCTCAATGTATGGGGAAGCTTAAAGGAAACTTCCTTCAAAATTCTGGAATTTTCAAGACCTTTACTTAGCTCTAAAGACTGCCTATTCGGTTGCCATGAAAAAACTATAAATTCAGGTTGAAATTATATTGTAAAAGGACTTTTGAACCGTAATGAATTGCTGTCAATTTGTGGACTAGTTAGTGGCATCAACCCATTTTTGTTCAACCGAACTTATCACGATTTTGTATGGCATTCAATCTAAATTATACCAAGGTTCCTATCTATTATAGATAGTGGGTCGAGGTTTCCCTATCCATCTCCTAAACAACTTTGGAACCTATAAGTTTCGGGTCAACCTTCAATCGAAGTGTTGGTTCCTCTTGTTCTGAAGTTACCATTTTAATTCTAATTACCGAGTTTTATCTTAATATCCGACTTCCTTGACATCCTTAAACCACATTTAACTTAATATCCGACTTCATTCCATCTCAAACGATTCTTCTTTGTTTTAACGATTGGGCAACTATACGACTCGAATTAATCTACGAGGTCGGGGCGTATCATTTGGTATCAGAGCTATTTAGAAAGAGAGGAACGGACGTTCGAGAAAAGCCGAAGTAAGTAGATTTGTAAAAAAAATCGTAAAAAAATCGTATATTACAAAAAAGGTTGTATTTATTTTTATTTGTAAATTAGCATATTGTATTGTAGTTTATAAAAAAAAAGAAAATTCGAAAAAAAGTTTGTTGCAAGTGGTAAATACATCTTTTGGTCATTCTCGATCAACGATTTCTTATTCCCAACACCATCCACTTTCACGCCACACTTGATAACCCAATATCGTTCTTTTAGCGCACCTACATCCCTTATATAGTTACCTTTGCAAACCTCTTGAAACCGACCCCTACACTAGAAGATCTAGTCTTAAGGAGTTTTATATGAAATCACAAGAGAAGATACGAGCGGAAAAAGGCTTGAGTGTGTGAGCACAATAAAGGGGAGGTAAAAGCCAAATTGAGTGCAAACACGAGAGTGAGAGACATCTATTCCTTCTTTCTGAGTGATTGAGAGGATTTGTGGTGAGTGAATAATCATGTCTCGAGAATAATTCTCTACGGATGAATTTCAATACTTGGCAAACAAGATGGCTCGAATGTTGGAGGAAAAACTAAGCCCATTAAAAAGACTTTTGGACCAAGTTGAGAAACGGAGTCGAGATCATCACGGTGATACGCGTCTAAAGACTACTCACTAAAAGATTCTTATCGGGATTCCTATTCGTCAAGGAATTCAAGACACGACAACTTCGAGCTTGCGACTTTTCGATATGAAGAACGAGAAAGGACGAGTTATTCCTCGTAAGCTTCAAAGAAGTCCTTCCTGAAGGATTATCCCCGAAGAAATTAACGAGAAGCCTACGAAAATACTGTCTCTTTCTTTGAGCCAGATGATTATCTTTTTGATTCTTTTGTATCGTCTTCACATTGTAATAAAAACGAAAAAGAAGAAGAAGAAAAAAAAAGTGAAGAAGAAAAAGAAAAAAGAAATTGCAAAAGAAAAAGAAATCGAAAAAGTGAAAGAAAAAGAAAACGAAGAAAAGAAAATTGAAAAAGAAATTGAGATTGAGAAAAAAATTGAAAAAGAAAAAGATGTTGAAAAAGAAAAGAGAGAAAATGAAGATAGTGAGCGAGAACAAGAAAATGAGAACGAAATTTTAACTAACCCCCGTGATGTTTGCTTTTGTTCTGTTCCTTCTTTTCAGGTTCCGAGAAATCCCTGTGACGATTATCAACTTCAATATCTTCCTGACGAGCGACGTTTTTGCATGACCGAAAAAGGTAAGGATGAAGTTGAAATCGAACCACACGAGCCTGAAGGTAAGATGGGTAAGGAACACCTAGCACTTGAATTTCCATTATCTTCCCTGAATGTGGGTAAGCATAATGTTGAAAACTTCATCTTTGTAAAAGCTTCGTGCAAAAAAATGGTTGATTTTCCTTCATCAATTAGTGTTGTAATCTCAAATGGTGGTGAGACGAGCTTTTCCAAAATAAATCTTTGCATTGATAAGTTTAGAGGTGAAGTCATGTCTAATCGGCAAATGTGAAACTCGATTCTGCGTAACAACAAATTTTCATGTTTACGAAAAAGGTACAACTGACTTTTCTCTTCCTACTCTTAAAGGTAACCAAGAAATGACTCTAGAAAATTCTAAGACATCTTCGTCTTATTCGCATGTAGATGAACACTTTGTTGATGCTTTGATCTTTGAAAAATACTATTTTCTTGATGGTATTGGTTGTTTATCTTTAGCTTGCAATGAAATGCATGTTGAGAATGCGCAAGATGAAAGCTCGTATAAGTTGTTCATTTTAACTGATCATGTTGAAAAGTTATAGAAGCATATTGTTGAGTTTGATTGTGTGCGAAAATATTTGAATGATTATCATTTGATTCGATTGAGTTCATTTGGTTATAATAATGGCATATCGAGAATGTTTGAAGATTTGAAGTTTGCAAGTTGTGATCAAATGGAACCAAGTGTTCATAATCGAGTGACTAATTTTTCCATGTCTTGTGGATGCAACTTGGACTTGAATCTTTTGCATTTCTTACTGCCAAATATGGGGAGTCAAATTAAGGAGGTAAGACCCATTTATATTCTTAGACTCAGTAATGGCTTACTTGTTCAAGTCCCGATTGACATTTCTGTACGAGTTTGTAAGTCCTTCATTCGTTCTGCCCCCAAGTCCTTTCTCTTTTATATAGATGATCCATTTAAATGTTATCTCCCTAAAGAGGGAGGAACCATGTTTAACTTTATTTTTCGAGAAATTTGTGATCCTCAGATTTTTGGGAGCAACGTTGTCAACTAAGTGACTTTTGAAGAGGAAAGATTTATCGCGAGCAAGTGGCCCGACTTGAGGACAAGTTATTTTGAAGAGGGGGAATGATACGAACCTACCCCGAGAACGGCCATTGCTTCAGCCTACAAGCGAGGCTCGTCATTTTTGCAAGCTGAACGTAGCTCAATTTCATTTCGTGAAGCTCCATTTAGCTCATTTTCAACTCCATGAGCTTCAATTAGCTCAAATTTAGCTCAAGGAGCTCAATTTTAATTTTCGTTTAACTTGCTGGAATAAATAAGTTCAGTTGTTGATTAGTTAAATAAATTAATTATCCTAAGATTAATTAATTTCATAAAATTTGGACATTTTAATTAAGTGTGTTAATTATGTCTAAATTCATTAATGTGTCTAATTTTATTACATGCTTTAATGATGTCCAAAGTCCAACCGAATTTATGTTGTCCAAATTCAAACATGTTTTAATTGTGTCCTAAGGGCTGCCGAATTTAATGTGCAGGAATTTTGTGTTATTTGCTGCCAATTTAATGTGTCTAAAATGCATCTAATTTATTGAATGTATTTGCTGCAGGTACATGCAATGGATGGCACATGCATGTTTGGAGATTAATTTGGGATGATGTTTGAAGTTTCCTATGTGACTATTCAGCCAAAAGGGATGTTGATTTATTTCCCAAGCTGTCCATTTGACTGAACAATTCTTTTCACATTGCTAGAAGTTTTCGGCTGTTCGATTTAGAGTGTTCACACATTGGGGAATCTTCAAGACTGAGTGTTCACACCTTCATGGTTGTTCAACTCAGCTTATTAATAGTCTTGACTTATGGAGTGCCCAAAACAACTCATCAAAGACCATGAACATTCGGCTAAACATGCAGCTCATTTTAAAGCACATTTATGCTGGTTGCTGCCCAAATTGAATGCTTTTCAAACTCCAACCAGGCCATTCATTTTTTCCAGCTAAATTAAGCCTTCTAGAAGAGCTATTGACGTTCTCAATGTATGGGGAAGCTTCAAGGAAACTTCCTTCAAAATTATGGAATTTTCAAGACCTTTACTTAGCTCTTAAGACTGCCTATTCGGTTGCCATGTAAAGCCTATAAATTCAGGCTGAAATTACATTGTAAAAGGACTTTTGAACCTTAATGAATTGCTGTCAATTTGTGGAGAGATTTTCTTCTCTTAAAATTTCATCCAAAAACTTTGTTGACTTATCTAACTAGTTAGTGGCGTCAACCCGTTTTTGTTCAACCGAACTTATCACGATTTCGTGTGGCGTTCAATCTAAATTATACCAAGGTTCCTATCGATTATAGATAGTGGGTCGAGGTTTCCCTATCCATCTCCTAAACAACTTTAGAACCTATAAGTTTCGGGTCAACCTTCAATCAAAGTGTTGGTTCACTCTTTTTCTTAAGTTACCATTTTAATTCTAATTACCGAGTTTTCTTTTATTTTACAACCAAGACTCAATAATTCGATTAGCAACCTTATTCTTAAGCCTATCCTTGACATCCTTAAACCACATTTAGCTTAATATCCGACTTCATTCCATCTCAAACAATTCTTCTTTATTTTAACGACCGGGCAACTATACGACTCGGATTAATCTACCAGGCCGGGGCGTATCACCAATGGACAGGTTCAACATGACATGTTGGCAATCATGAAAAAAAATTTATTTACTCGCCAATGCCTCGTCAAATATTCGAAACAAAAATGGACATGTTTTAAGGCATTCAAACGTCTCAAATTGTTTCCACAAGTCATTATTAAATCGCGAGTAATAAATCAAATGGTAGACATAATCATCACAAGCAGGTATTTGAAAGGATTCACACGGTTCACGGAGTTGCACAATCATACCATGCATTAGACAATTGACTATAGATTCACTCACACATGCATCATAAAAATTATCAGAAACAAGAATCTTTTTATCAACAACCAAAGTAGATAGTTCATCAATGAGTAGGATAGAACAGTCAAGTAAGTCGCGATCTAAGTGATTTACAAGAACCAAAGCAATAACATGATTTTTGTCACCACCCGAAGAGAACAAGGATGTTTCAAAAAGTTCAAAGGTCTTACCTTTTAAAGTAGGAAAACAAAGATCGATTTTACCTTGTTCGGTCAACACAAACCTTCGCTCCTCGAGAATATAGTGTAGTCGAAGCTGTGTAGTTGAGTTAACCTTTGTCAAATGGTGATACGACCACGCCTTGGGAACGTCCTTGGACCAGCTCAACCTTAGCTCAATGAGCTCATTTTTAGTTTATTTTAGCTTGTGCTTAATATGTTGGAATAAGAAATTAATTTGTTTTTAGTTAAATTAGTTATTTAGTTTAAATAATTAATTTGTCATAATCTGGACATAATAATTAAGTTAAGTGTTTAATTATGTTTTTAATTAATTATGAGTGTTTAATATGTCTTAAACTATTACGAATATTAAATATGTTAGCAGAAATTAATGTGCAGATTTTTACTTGTTTTTTACTAAATTTAATGTGTCCAAAAAAAGGGGATTTAGTTTTGTGCAGGTTCAACTCCTTTGGACGTCCTAGGTGCATGGATAACTTAAAGAAGGTGTGATGATTTTTGAAGTTTTCCAAGTGACTATTCAACCAAGCTCTTTCATCTCTCAAGAAGAATGACTGGCTGCCCAAGGCAATCTAATGTCTTTCACACCAGCCGGATATTCCTTTCACACCAAGGGTTGTTTGGTTTTGGTTCTTCACACTCACAAGGCCATTCAAGTTAGCATGTTCACACACCATGCCTCATGGAGTGCCCAAAGCAAATCATTAATTCCCATGTACATTCAGCTGAACCAAGCAACTCAATTAAAGAAGATTCAAGCACATGGTTGAACCAAGTTAATGCATTCAGCTCCCAAACATTCCCTTTAAGTTTTTTCAGCTGGATTAAGGCATCTAGAAGCTGCCATAGACATTCTCCATGCCCAGGAAGCTTCAAGGAACCTTCCTACAAAATTCTAGAATTTTCAGCTAGCTAATAAGTTACTCTTTAGGGCCCATTCGGCTACCCTTTTTATTTTATATAAATTTCGGCCTTTTTCACATTGTTAAAGACTTTTGATCATTTTTATGAATATCATTTTACTTTGTGAGTGTTCAACTCTCATAGTTCTCCAAAGACTGAATTGGCTTATCAAGCAACCCTTGTGGCATCAATCCTGTCTTCTTCTAACTTATCACTTGTTAAAGTGTGGCGTTCACCATACCGAGGTTCTTATCTGTCCATAGATAGCGGGTCGAGGTCCTCTTGAATTTATCCATCCGTTTTCCACCACCTTTTCATTCTAAGTGCTTGTATAAGTCTCGGGTCAACACGGCTTATTGTTTTGGTTCATTCTTAAGCCTTAGCCGAATCATACTTTGCTACCATACCTTTTTCAAAACCATCCTATTTTGTAAACCATTCAGACTTACTCAATTTTGACGATCGGGCAAACAATACAACTCGTGACAACTACATCTGAGATCGTATCAAATGGAACGCAAACTTCATGTACAACCACAAAAATTGTTTAAGGCACGAATATAAATTGAAAACAAATTTGACAAATTTTGTTACCGTATCTAAAAACCAAGTAGCAAAACAATAGAAATTATTCGCACGAAATTTAAGATGCTTGATTTTTTCACAAATCGAACCCAAAAAATTTCCCGGTTTAAACATGCGAGTTTGATTACTTATGCCGATATGTAGCAAAGGTTTCATTAAGTCAAACACGCTAAACCAATAGGATTCTTGCGTCCACAAAAACAAACATTCAAAACTCTTTACTTCCTTCAAACTAGATTTGCAAAAAATCGAGGATTTCAAACAAGATAGTAAATGGTTCACATAATCACCACAATTAATTAAGTTGAAATGTTTATATGAAAATTCATTGTTACGCAGAATCGAGTTTTTCATTTTCCGATTAAACACGAATTCACCTTTAAACTTGTCATTGCAAAGATTTGTTTTGGAAAAGCTCGTGTCACCACCATTTGAGATTTCAACAATAATCGATGAAGGAAAATCAACCATTTTGTGGCATAGAGCTTTTACAAAAATGAAGTCATCAACATTATATTTACTCACATTCAAAGAAGATAGTGGAAATTCAAGTGTTAGGTGTTCCTTACCTTTCTTACATTCGGGCTCGTGTGGTTCGACAACCTTACCTATTTCAGTCATGCGAAAACATCGCTCGTCAGGAAAGTATTGAAGTCAAAAATTTTCTTTCGATATTTCAGAAACTTGAAACGACGAAACAAAACAAAAGCAAACATCATGGGGGTTAGTTAAAATTTCGCTCTTTTTTTTGGTTCTCGCTCACTATCTTCATTTTATTTCGTTTCTTTCTCAACATCTTTTTCTCTTTCAATTTTTTTCTCAATCTCAATTTCTTTTTCAATTTTCTTTTCTTTGTTTTCTTTTTCTCTCACTTGTTCGATTTCTTTTTCTTTTGCAATTTCTTTTTTACTTTCTTTTTCTTTTTCTCTCATTTCTTGTTTTCTTTTATCGTTTTCATTCCATATTCACTTATTTTCCATCATTATCATTTCTCGTCTCTCTTTTCTTTTTATTCCTTTTGTCTTGTTTTTTCATTATAAGAAGATGATAACTTATAAGAATCGTAACGACAAGCTTCTTGTTGGAAAGAAGTGGCAGAATCTTTATACAAGTCACGATCAACTCTTTGAGAATATCCCATCATGGGAAAATATCTTGATGCATATGTAACTTGTTCATCTCTTCGTGTTTTATCCTTTGTGGATGAATACTTTGACACAATTGAAGGAAAAATTCCACATTCTCGTTTGTTACCTCGAAAGATATCAAACTCAAAGCTTTCTCCTCTATGTCTCGAATTCCTTGATGAGTAGGAATCTCGATAAGATCTCTTCTCAAATGGTCATCAAAAATATATCTTCGTGATGTTTGTGACTCTGATTCTTGACTTGGTGGATTTTGTTTCCTTCGGGCCATTTCCACCACTCGGTCCAACCGTCTTTGTAATGGACTTAGTTTTTTCCTTCAACATTCGGCCCACCTTGTTCACCAAGTATTAAAATTCATTAGCGAAGAATTCTTCTCAAGATATTATTTTTCACTGGAAGAAGAAAGGTTAAAAGAATAATAATAGAAAATTAGATACCTCACCACAAAATCTCGCAAGTCACTCGAAAAGAAAATTTTACTCCACTCGTGTTTTCATTCTCTTTGGCTTTTTCTTCTCTCGAATGATCTCACTCTCTCTTGCCTTTTACCGCTCTTCTCACTCTCTTGATTTCGCATTTCGTCTCAAGTGAACTTTTTGATACGAACTTGTTTCAGAATGATTCGAGTCGTTCAGATTGCCCGATCGTGAATTGAGTAAGGATAGATTTGTTTCAGTGAAAATGAAACAAAATAGGTAAAATGGTTTCAAACAAAGGTAGTAGGATAAATGGTTAAGTAAAATAATGGATAATTGGCTAAGGCCGAGAATGAACCAACAATAATGGATTGTTGACCCGAGTCTCAAAATGGTTCTTAGGTGATTTACGATTTTAAGGAAACAAAAAGGAACCTTGACCCACTATCAATATGATAGGAACCAAAGGTGTCTTGAACACCACACCAAAGGTGACAAGTTCGGCAAACAAAGGAAAGATAGATGCCACAAGCTATGCTTGATAAGTCAGATCAGTTCCAAAGGAATCAAAGAGAATTGGATAACTCACAATACTCAAATTCAGCATATATTTAGCAAAAGTCTTCAGGTCCCTTTCTAAGGCTGATTACATCTATTTATAGTGCTAGAATACGCTAGCCGAATGGTCACAAACATTCAACTTAATGTGCCATAAAAATAGAAATAAAAAACTCAAGCCTTTTCTTGTTCTTGAACCAAATAACTCCTTTCTTGAGTTCACTTCAATTCAGTTGAATTGAATGACTTTAATTGCCTGAAAATGACTCTTAAGTTCTCCTTGGCCAGCCGAATAGAAACTAACTTATGAACCAGCTCCTTAATGATATTCTGAATGCTTGTTTAATTCTCTTGAAAGATCAAAAACTGCTGGAAGATGAAAGGTTGCTGCTGAATTTTAAAGGGCATAAAAATGCTCTTAAGAACTCCTTAAATGATGTATAAGCCTCCTTTATAACAGCCCATTTACTTTGTAACTGAAAATGACTTGAACAGTGATGCGATCCCGACTGTATCATGTTACGACACCACTCGATGCCATCGAGAATGGCCTAAACACGAGGGCCCTAAGTGCAAGATGAAACTTAACTTCAGCTCAATGAGCTAAATATTAGCTTTCCAGCCTATTCTTAGCTTGATCCATACAATGGAGCTCAATTCGAATTGATGCTAGCTTATTGAGTTTGATTTCAATTTATTTAATTTCATGCATTTAAGTTGCTGAAATAAATTGAGTTAGTTTAATTAGTTGATACAACTCCATAATTATTAAGTATTTAATTTGTTTAAATCTGGACATATTAAATTTTGTGTTAAATGTGTTTTACTTTTAATGCATGTTTTAATATGTCATAGTTAGTACATGTTTTTAATTTGTCTTAGTCTATTACATGTTTTTAATATGTTCTTGTTTCAGCCGAATTAATGTGCAGGTATTATTGTGTCTTAGCTCAAACATGTTAATGTGTCCTAGCTACTGCCGACTTAATGCGTCTTAAGTTATTTTAATTTGTTGAATTAAATTGCTGTAGGAACATGCATGGACGGCATTAAAGGTGTCAACATGCATTTGGGACGTTCATACAAGAAGGAACTGCTAGTTGTTCATTAATTTAAAGATTCATGGACCGCATTTATGGAGAATGATGCCTTGGGAAATTCATGCATGTGGGGGCTGCTGATTACTTTCTTCCAAGAAACCTTTTCGTGTATAACAAAGGTGCCTTTTCGTGGAGATTAAAGGCCATGGCTGTACACATTAATTCAATTCAACTAATAAGTGTTTAGACATTTTGGTGGTTGATCAGTTTCATCCATTCACACCTTGACGTTCAACAAATCCTTTTGTTCACACCTATGGGGCTATTCGTGCGCTACAACACATTCAAGAGGGCTGCTGCACATTCAAACTTCCCAAGGAGGATTAATTGGAGCTCATAACTCCTTAGCTGATTAGTTATTGAAGAATTCAGCTCATCAATTCTTCCAAGCTAAGCTAAGTGACCTAGGAAACTGCAAAGGATGTTCTAGGAAGCTTCAAAGCAATTTCAGCTTAATTAAGCTGAATTAAAACTGTCCATTTATCTACCTTTTGTGTCCATTCAGCTAGCTAAGATTTTGAGCTATAAATATGAAGCTCATTAGTTGTATTTCAGATTTTTTTTGCTATTTTTATGATTGTTTATAATATTGGTGAGTTATTCAACTCTCATACTTCGTTTAAGACTCAAGTAGACTTATCTAGGTTGCTAGTGGTGTCTATCTTGTTTCTTTGAACTTATCACTCAATCTCGAGTGTGGCATTCAATCGCAATACCTTTGGTTCCTATCTCTTAATAGATAGTGGGTCAAGGTCTTATAAGTTTCGGGTCGACACTCAACTATAGTGTTGGTTCACTCTTGATCTTTAAGCCCATTCACTTTTATCTTTCAGCAACCATTTCCTTTACTTTTCTTCTTGATTAGCCGAACCTATAATTCCTCAATATTCACTATTTTGCGTCTATCGTTGTTACCATCATCTAAACTTAGCCTAATTTCCATCATCTAAATCAACTTAACTCATGCATCAATAAGTAAACCTAGAAACTAGATTAATTAAGAAGCATCTTATTAAATAGAGTTCAATAAGAACTCATTTATTAAAAACTTAAGATGAGTTGAATTAATTGATTAGCAACTCATTTATTAATCTAATATAGGTTTAATTAGAAGAAACAAATTCAACTTGCAATAAATTGCCATGCACGCTTAGTAAGCTAATGAACTTGTAATTAAGCTTCATTTTGCACTTAGGCCCCTCGAGCTTAGGCCAATTCTGAGGTCGTCGAGTTGTATCGAGACATGATGCTACTGGGATCGTATCATACCCTCCCTCTTGAAGATGGTTCGTCCTGAAATCGGGCCATATGCTCGCGAAGAAACTCTCAAAACACCAAACCCTTTTGTACAAGATCTGGATAGAACCATTTCCAAAACACTGAGAACCACAAATGGTTCGAGAAGAAAATAGGTTATTTCCACGCCCTCCCTTTTTAGGAGGAAACCGGTCCAAAGCGTCAGCTACACAAGAATGAAATAGATTAGTGACACTTTGAATTAAAATCTCTAAAGAAAATTTTGAAATCTTATTTAAGAACTGAGCATATAAACCAATGTCGGGATCAAAAAAGGAAATCATCCTTACCTTTTCATTATAAATCAAAAATTGAAATGACGTAAACCATATTCTGATTCTCAAATCCCTCAAATAAAGATACAGAACAATGGTCTCCAAGTTCAAAAATAAGGTGTTCTCTTACCACTTCAATCTGACTCGAAAATCTTTTACCCAGTATCGTAGGAAGAACATGAAGCAATTTGAAATCAGTACCAAACAAAGCATTCTCGAATCTTTTAAACCACAATTTAAAATAATTTCCAAAATCAAAAACTTGATCTTGACTTTGCAAGCCAACAACATTCACAAACTTTGTTTTCGATTAAAATGATAAATCATCAAACAAGCAAAAATTATTTACACATTCAGTCAAACAAAATTTACGATGTTTGCTTTCTCTCATGGACGATTCATAATAACAAACTCCAAGATTAAACACATGATTTTGATCATTCTTTCCAAAATGCAGCAAGAATTCCTTTTTCATCAAGAAGTACACATGCTAGGGAAAGAGAAATTAAGCACAAATATATTCAAACAATCGAGCCTCTTAGATCTCATGTGAACAAACTTGCACAAACATGTGAATTTTGCACAACTTGGAAGATATTCAATAACATCACAAACAAACATATTAGGCATTTTATGTATCAACTTTTTATTACACGAGATTAGATGTTGTTTGTGCTGAATTAATCCTTCTTCAACAACAAGCTTGCCAACGCCATTCTCAACAACAGAAAAGTTCTTCAAACCATGATTCAAAATAAAATCTTCAATAATTAGACTATGATTTTTAGCCAAATCAAGATGAAAAGCTCTTTAACAAGCTAAGTTCTTGACAAGCTCGCCATTAATATGCACGAGAAAGTGTTGAGACTCGATTAACATAGAACCCTTACCGTGCTCACCTTTATTCGCTGGAGGACTAGGGTCATTTTCATTCTTACCTTTCTCGATCAATCGAAATTGCCTCTCGTCGGAAAGGTAATGAAGATGAAATTCGTCAATGAGACCTTCAGAAACCTGAGAAGAAGAAGAAATACGAGGACAACTTGCATATGGATTAGCAAAAACACACCTCGCTTTTTTTTCAGTTTCCTTTTCTTACTCACATGCTTTTTTGCTCTCAATCTCTTTTTGCTCTTTTTCTTTTTCTCTCATTTCTTTTTTTCTTTTCTCAATTTCATTTTGGATTCATTCATTTTCTCACATTAACTCTTCTTGCCTTTCTGTTCATCTAATTTCTTTGTGTCGTACTTTCGTTGCAAGAAGAAGACAACATGAAAGATTCAGAATGACAAGCTTTCCATTAGACATGAACGGAAGAATCTTCATAAGAGTCACGATCAAATCTTCGTGAATAAGCTTCCATGGGCGAATACTTGGATGCATATGGAACATGTTCACCTCTTCGTAAGTGTTTCTCCATGTATGAATGCCTTGATGCACTTGGAGAGACATATCTACCTTTTTGTTTGTAATCTCGGAAGAACTCAAAATTGAAGTTTGTTTTTCTTTGTCTCGAATTCCTTGATGAATAGGAATCTTGATACGGATCTCTTCTCACACAATCGTTGGACGACAAACTCTTTGACGATCTTGTTTTCATCCTTTGGCTTGAAGAAATTCGCTCCCGATGGTAGGAAGATGGAAGGAAACGCTTGCGCATCACATCTTTCATTTCAGACCAGGTTGCTATTAGGCACTCTTCGTTTCGTCTCCGACTCGTGGTGAATTGATCCCACCAAGTCATGGCATAACCGAAGAACCCGTTCACTATAAGCTTTACTTTCTTGCCCTCCGAGTAGTCATGGCACTCGAAAACCAATTCTACTTGCTTTTCCTATTCAAGGTACGCTTCCGGGTCAGATCGACCTTTAAATGGTGGAATGGCTATCTTGTTACTCTTTAAATCGCCATCAACACGTTCATGCTCTCTAAAGCCTTGATATCTATGAATGCGTCACCTTTCACTTTGATTGAATGTTTGGTATGATGGATCGGACCAACCGCCAATAGCAGTAATTTTTCTTTCGAAACTTAGAGACATATTGTTTGAACCTCACCACAAAGCCTCACTAGTCACTTACAAAGGAAAAAAAAGATGGCACTCCATTCGTGTTTGCACTAGATATATTGGCTTTTTTTTACTCTCGATTAGACTCAGTACTCTCTTGCCTTTTTTCACTCACTCCTCTCTAAGTTCTTAAAGAACTATTTAAACTTAAAAAGTAGTTGTTGTGGGTCGACTTGCAAATTTGATGTATGGTTTTAGGTAGGAATGTTGTAGGATAAAGAAGGTAGGCTTGAAACAAAGAAATGGAAAGGGTTGGGTGTGGTGGAATAGTAGAAGATAGCAATGGCAGAAATTCGGTCAGCAAACAAATTTTCAAAACTAACTAATTTTTGTTCATGAAATTTTTTTTAACAACTTGATATCCACTCCTTGAGTATGAATGGAAACTAATTTTTTTCATAAATTTTTTTGATTAAACTACAATATCGTAATGCTGAAAGCGTCGATTCTTACTCCAAATTCGCTAGCTTTGATACCAAATGATACGAAGTCGTTTCAGAATGATTTGAGTCGTTCAGATTGCCCGATTGTGAATTGAGTAAGGATTAAAATGAAACAAAATAGGTAAAACAAAGGTAGTAGGACAAATGGTTAAGTAAAATAATGGATAATTGGCTAAGACCGAGAATGAACCAACAATAATGGATTGTTGACCCGAGTCTCAAAATCGTTCTTAGGTGATTTACGATTTTAAGGAAACAACAAAGAACCTTGACTCACTATCACTTGATTAATTCTCTTGAAAGAACAAAAAACTGCTGGAAGAAGAAAGGTTGCTACCGAATTTTAAAGGGTGTAAAAATGTTTAAGCCTCCTTTATAACAACTCCTTTACTTTGTAACTAAAAATGACTTGAACAACCACTTTATTCAATTTATAACAGCTTTGAGTTGACCGGTTATGAGCTGAAAAGACACCTGCAATAAACACATTAAAATGAGCTTATTAAACACATGTAAACACTTATTAAACGTAACACAAATTATTACTTAACTTAAGTAAATGAACTAAAAACATATGCAACAATTATTCCAGCAACTAGTTAATTAAAAAAGCATAATTAAATCAACTTAACTCATGCATCAATAAGTAATCCTAGGAACTAGATTAATTAAGAAGCATCGTATTAAATAAAGTTCAATAATTACTCAATTATTAAAACCTTAAGATGAGTTGAATTAATTGATCAACAACTCATTTATTAGTCTAAAATAAGTATAATTAAAAGAAACAAATTCAACTTGCAATAAATTGCCATGCACGCTTAGTAAGCTGAATGAGCTTGTAATTAAGCTTCACTTTGTACTTGGGCCACTCGAGCTTAGGCCAATTCTGAGGTCGTCGAGTTGTATCAAAACCTGATGCGATCGGGATCCCATCACTTTTTGCGGCTTAAAGGGTCGGCTTCAAAAATTGTTAACAAAGGATAAAATGAAGGGGTAGGGAAGGCTGGACAAATAAAATTAAAATCAGGATATGTGTGGCATTTTGGGGTGGTAGAAGAGATGGTAGAATTAATGGATGATCGGGATTAGTAGAAAAGAATGAAAATAATAATAATAATAATAATAATAATAATCAAGAATTTCTTTTTTTTCAATTTTTTTATAATTTTCAATTTTTTATACTTCAATACAATAATAAGCTAAATACAAAAGAAAAATAAATTACAACTTGAATTTTTTGTTTTTTTATGTTACGAACCTACTTTCGAGCTTGATACAAACATCGGCGCTCCTTGTTTTAGTAGCTCTGATACCAAATGTGATATGATCCCAATCACATCATGTTATGGCACCACTTGTTCCCATCGAGATTGGCCTAAACACGAGGGCCCCAAGTACAAGATGAATTTCAATTTCAGCTCAACAAGCTCAATCTTAGTTTTCCCGACTCAGTTTAGCTCACATGAGCTTAATTCGGCTCGTTTCAGCTCGATTTAATTTCTTTCAGCTTATTTTAGTTTATATTTATTTTGCTGGAAGCTAAATTTTATTCAGCTAGCTAATTCGATTGCTATTTGCATTTATTTAAGCAATACTACAGCTCATAAGTGTGTCCTAAACTATTACAGGTATTTAATATGTTTTGTCTTAGCTGAAATAAATGTGTCCAGATTTAATTAAGTTTGTCTTAATACATGTTTTAATTTTCTCCAGCCGAATTATTGTGTCTTGTTTAGTTATAATTTAATTTGTTCTAATGTTAATTAGTATGTTCACATTTTGTTTTAAATTGGTTCAGCTGGATTTGTTTAATTTAATTAAGTTCATGTGTGTTGTTTAGGTGCAGCTGAATTTGAAGATACATTGGGCATATTCATGCATGTAGATTCATGCGTGGGGAGATGCATTTGCAGCTAGTACATTTCATGCATTGAAGATGTATTAATTTTGGATTATTCAAGACAACTATTCGGCAAAGAGTGTTCAAGCTATTCATCCATTCAAGGCTTGGCCGATTCTCTTCTCAAGGAAGCATAAAAGCTATTCACACCATGGTTGTTCGGTTCAGCCATGTTCACACCATGGGGACTCTTCAAAACTGTCCATTCACACCTAAAAAGGCTGTTCAAGTTCTTCTTCAATGTTGGTCACTTTTCAGCATGAGTTTCCTAATGAATGAGTCCATTAAACTCATTAGCTGAATTTAGCTGCTGCGTGAATCTCCAAAATTCATTTAGAAGCTGTCTATTAGTCACCATTCAGTCGAACCTACATTGGCCACCATTCATGAATTAAAGCTGGAATTTAGTTCAATGTTTGCTAAGAAATTATGCCTAGAATTTGTCCATTCGGCTACTATACGTTAAGCTATAAATAGTTGCTGCTTTTCATTGTAAAAGGACTTTTTGCCAATTTAATAATATATTGAATATTTGTGAGATTTTCTTCTCTCAATTTCGTCCAAAGACTCCGTTGGCTTATCTACTAGTTAGTGGCGTCAACCCTGCTTTTTGCAAAACCGAACTTATCACTTTCAACCAAAGTGTGGCGTTCAACTTATACCAAGGTTCCTATCTTTGATAGATAGTGGGTCGGGGTCCTTTATCTTCGTCCATTTTCCATCTTAAGAACATATAAGATTCGGGTCAACACTTACCCATTGTGTTGGTTCTTTCTTGTTTTTAAGCCAATCCATCCATTTCCAATTAAACTGAAGTTCCATACCTTTCCATCGTATTACTTCTTTTCTTAGCCGAAACAAATTACATAAACCAATTCTCTTTAACCTTAATTGAACCATAAATAACTTCATCGAACGATTATATCTCTTTGACTCAAGATGAACGAAACTTCTTCGTAAGATGATCGGGCAACGAAAGCGACTCAAGTCATTTAACCGAGGCTGGATCACATCATTTGGTATCAGAGCTACTAAAACGAGGAGTTCAGATGTTCGGAACAAGTTCGGAGTGAGTTTGTAAAAAAAATTGAAAAACAAAATTTCGAAATTTCAAAAGTGTTGTATTGAATTTAGTTTCTGTATTTTGTTTACGTTGTAAAAAAAAAGGAAAAAATATATATATACGACGTTAAAATTTTTTTTGCAAAAGTGTTCGTTGGTTGATTTCCCAATCAGCAAAATTCAATTTACATTTTATTCATCCTTATACGCCACATCTAAAACCATTTCTCTCTTTTCTTTCAAGCCTACCCATCTCTCTTACATCCACCTTCCTTTGTAATTCTTTGAAACCGACCCTCTAAACTAAGGATCAAGCCTTACCAAGTCTTCTACGAAATTACAAGAGAAGAAACGAGAGGAAAAAGGCACGAGCGTGTGAGCACATGTGAGAGGGGGTAAAAGCCAAAAGAGTTTAAATACGAGTGTGAGTGTCGTTCTTTCTTTCTTTTCTGAGTGAACGTGAGTTATTATGGTGAGGATTATTTTCCTTTCTAATTTATTTTTTGTTTTCTAACATTTTTTTGAAACATGTCTGAAGAATTTTCTGAATTGGAATTCCAAATGTGGAAGCGAGAAATGAAGGGATAATGTGGTTTGGATTCCGACGAATACAAAAAGGAGAACTCCAAGTACCATCCGACAAAGATAAAGAAGATTTGACACCTGTTAACATTGACATCAAAATGAGTTCAAGTCTTCAACGATTGGAAAACGAACCGCAACGTGAGAATCTGTTTCATACTCGATGCCGTGTCCACGATAAAATATGTTGCATCATTGTTAATGGTGACATTATTTCAAATGTGGCCAACATTAGAATGGTGGAAAAACTGGCTTATTCGTTACCAAGCATCCCCAACCTTATAAACTACGGTGGATTAACGACAAAGGTGAATTTGAAGTTACTCAACAAGTGCGTGTTGCATTTTCCATGGGCAGATACCAAGACGTAGTTTTTTGCGATGTGGTGCCTATTCAAGCCTGCCATTTGTTGCTAGGAAAACCATGGAAATCGGATCGCAAGGTCGCTCATGATGATCGTACCAATAGGTATTCCTTCAAACATCAAGGAAGGAAAATCACCTTAGCGCCGCTCACAGCGGAACAAGTCCATGAGGACCAAATCAAATTGAAAAACTTGGTTGTAAAAGAATGTGAGCAAGAAAAGAACAAAGAAAATGAAAATGAAAATGAAAGAAATGAAAATGAGGTTTCAAAAACAAAAGAGAGGGAAAAACAAAAAGAGATTGAAAAAGAAATTGAAAGAGAACTTGAAAAGAAATCGAGTGAAAAAGAAAGATAGTCTGTAAAAGAAATGAGTGAAGAGAGTAATCACGAAAAGAGAGGAATTCTTTTGCTGACCCCCTTTCGAAATTACCTTGTGATTTTTCTTTGTTTTAGGTTTACAAGATTCCATCCACGGATTGGTTCAAACTTCATTACCTTTCTACCGAGAGACATTTTCAATTGATCGAAAGAGGTAAGTTGGAAGATAAAAATGATTGCCACATCTCCAATGGTAAGCAAGGTAAGGGTTTCTTGTTGAGCAAGTTTCAACACATTCACTCACATGTTAATGACAAGATTGCTGAAAATTGTTTTTGCAAAAGGGTTTTTCACATTGAAGTGGTTTATTGTCGTTCGTCTATTATTTATGATTTTGTTTCAACTAGTGCCATGAAAAGTTTTTTCTATGATAAGTTTGTTGTTGGCAATTTTATTGAAGGCATTCATTAAATCAGAATGAACAAAGTGTGATAGTGTATGATAAATATTATTCACATACAAAGTTCGATTTGTTTGATTTTCATATTCTGGATGATGGTGATTACATCTTCCATAGTGGTAAGAAGTGCTTTCCTATTGATGAGTATGACATTGGCAAGATTTTTGATGAAGTGTGAATAAATCAGGACAAACAAATTTTGAACTCTTGTGATAAAAAGTTGGCATGTGAAACGCCTAGTCTGCTTGTGTGTGGTGATAATTTGAATTTTCTGATTTTTTGCGTAAATTCCCCATGTCTGAACAAGTCTGTTCGAATGAGATTTACGATGTATGAATATTTGAACATGTGCACGCTCAAATTCTCATTGTTTCACTTGTGTGAATTGTTGGTAATTAAGAAATTTGCGCTGCATTTTGGAATGAGTGAACAATATCGTGTGTTCAACCCTGGAGTTCGCTATTCTGGTTCACCTTTGAAAGAAAGCAAGCCTTGTAAATTTTGTTTGAATGAACATGTAAACAATCGTTGCTTGTATGATGCTTTGTCACTAAGTCTGAAAACGAGACATGTGAATCTTGTTGGCTTGTCAAGACAAAATCAAATCTTTGATTCCGGAGAATGTTTTATATTGTTGTTTAACAGATTTGAGACATATGAAAGTTTAAAGGCATGCTTGTTTAATTTTCTTTTGATCCGAATATGTGATAAGACAATGGCATTTAAAATGGTTAGTGCATTTGAATTTGAAGATGGTGTCTCAAATCTGCCTTGTTATATAAATTCTGCATATTTAAGTAAGATTGATCGAGTGGAATTTAGATTACATGATCATTTGGAGGACTCATTGATACATTTTGATTATAACTTTGATTTGATTCTTATGCATCCTTTATTACCGAGTACGGAGAACCATTGTGAACAGGTAAGATCCACTTCTACTTTTGATCCTGGCATTGGATTATGCATTCTAATTTTGAATAAGATTCTGGAAAGATCATTTGGGTTTATCAATTTTAGTGCCACTAATTCGTTCCATTCTTATGTAGGTGACACTTTGGGATGGTTTCCTCCTAAAAAGGGAGGGCATCGAACTAACTCATTTTTTTACAAACCCTTTGTGATTCTAACATTATGGGGAATGTCTTTTCCAGGTTCATGAATAAAAGGCTTCATGATCTTGAACGATTTTTCGCGAGCAAGTGGCCCGATTTGAGGACAAATCATCTTCAAGAGGGAGGGTATGATGTGATCCCAATCACATCATGTTATGGTACCACTCGTTGCCATCGAGATTGGCCTAAACATGAGGGCCCCAAGTCCAAGATGAAGTTCAATTTTAGCTCAACAAGCTCAATCTTAGTTTCCCCGGCTCAGTGTAGCTCACATGAGCTTAATTCAGCCTGTTTGAGCTCGGTTTAATTTCTTTTAGCTCATTTTAGTTTACATTTATTTTGCTGGAAGCTGAATTTTATTCAGCTAGCTAATTCGATTGTTGGAATTTTCGGTCTTTATATTTGCATTTATTTAAGCATTACTACAGCTCATAAGTGTGTCCTAAACTATTACAAGTATTTAATATGTTTTGTCTTAGCTGAAATAAATGTGTCCAGATTTAATTAAGTTTGTCTTAATACATGTTTTAATTTTGTCCAGTCGAATTAATGTGTCCTGTTTAGTTATAATTTAATTTGTTCTAATGTTAATTAGTATGTTCACATTATGTTTTAAATTTGTTTAGTTGAATTTGGTTAATTTAATTAAGTTCATGTGTGTTGTTTAGGTGAAGCCGAATTTAAAGATACATTGGGCAGATTCATACATGGGGAGATGCATTTGCAGCTGGTACATTTCATGCATTGAAGATGAATTAATTTGGAATTATTCAAGACAACTATTCGGACAAGAGTGTTGAAGCTATTCATCCATTCAAGGCTTGGCCGATTCTCTTCTCAAGGAAGCATAAAAGTTGTTCACACCATTGCTGTTCGGTTCAGCCATGTTCACACCATGGGGACTCTTCAAAACCGTCCATTGACTCCTAAAAAGGCTGCTCAAGTTCTTCTTTAATGTTGGTCACTTTTCAGCAATAGTTGCCTAATGAATGAGTCCATTAAACTAATTAGCTTGAATTTAGTTGTAGCATGAATCTCCAAAATTCATTTAGAAGCTGCCTATTGGTCACCATTAAGCCGAACCTACATTGGCCATCTTTCATGAATTAAAGCTAAAATTTAGTTCAATGTTTGCTAAGAAATTAAGCCTAGAATTTGTCCATCCGGCTACTATACATTAAGCTATAAATAGTTGTTGTTTTTCATTGTAAAAGGACTTTTTGCCAATTTAATAATATATTGAATATTTGTGAGATTTTATTCTCTCAATTTCGTCCAAAGACTCCGTTGGCTTATCTACTAATTAGTGGCGTCAACCCTGCTCTTTGCAAAACTGAACTTATCACTTTCAACCAAAGTGTGGCGTTCAACTTATACCAAGGTTCCTATCTTTGATAGATAGTGGGTCGAGGTCCTTTATCTTCCTCCATTTTTCATCTTAAGAACATATAAGATTCGGGTCAACACTTACCCATTGTGTTTGTTCTTTCTTGTTTTTAACCGAATCCATCCATTTCCCATTAAACCAAAGTTTCATACCTTTCCATCGATTGCTTCTTTTCTTAGCCGAAACAAATTACATAAACCAATTCCCTTTAACCTTAATTGAACCATAAACAACTTCATCGAATGATTACATCTCTTTGACTCAAGATGAACGAAACTTCTTCGTTAGACGATCGGGCAATGAAAGCGACTCAACTCATTCAACTGAGGCTGGTTCGCATCAAAATGATGCGAACCGGCTTGGGTTAATCGAGTCCTTTCACGAAGTTGCCCGATCGTCGATGAGGAGAAGTTCTAGCAGTCTAAAAGGTGTATATTTGATTAATGAATGCGGAAGCTTACAAGGTAATTAAATGGATGGAAAGTTTAGAACAATGTAGGTTCGATTTTAATAAAAGAAATGAAGGATAGATAACTTTGGGATAAGTGGTGAAGATGGAAAATTTAAACGTTAAGAAAGATTCGATACTATAATGAGTATCTGATACGAACTCGTTACAAAAATGTCTCAAGTTATAAGTATTGCCCAATCGAGAATTGAGTAAGGATAGATTCGTTTCGGTTAAAATGAAACAAAATAGGTAGAATGGTTTCAAACAAAGGTAGTAGGTGATGCGAACCGGCCCGAGTTAATCGAGTCATTTCACGTTGTTTGCCCGATCATCAACGAGGTGTAGTTGAGTTGTCAGAAATAGGATGAAATGAGGCTAAAGATGCGGAAGCTTTCAAATGGTTGTAAAGGTTGGATAAGGTGATGGCAAGTTTGTAGGTTTGGTTTAAGAATAAAAATAAAGAAAAAGGAATTGAATAAATGAATGATCGGTTTAATATGAGATATTGTAGATGGGTAAAATATAGGATATTTGGTGGAGATAGACAAATGAACTCAACTCTAGAAATGATTCAACATTAAGGAGTGTCACCTCGGTTTCTATTTGGTTAAGGTGGATTTGTGGAATTGTAGAAAGGTTGACGCCACACCAAAAATAAGGTGATAAGTTCAAGAAGAGAACGATAGACGCCACTAGCATGCTAGATAAGTCAGATCGAAACTCGTACAAATTTAGAGAGGAGAAAACTCACTCTTTGAACAAAGTTCACTAATAAATTGGCCAAAAGTCCTTTTTACAATGAAAATAATCAACTATTTATAGAAAATACAATGGGTAGCCGAATAGGCCTTAAGGAGTAGCTAAAAATTCCAGAATTTTAAGGGAAGGTTCCTTGAAGCTTCTTGGGAATGGAGAACGTCTTTTGCAGCTTCTAGATGCTTGAATCCAGCTGCAAAATTAAAGCGAATGTTTGGGAGCCGAATGCATTAAGTTGGTTTAGCCATGTGCTTGAATCTTGTTTAATTGGGCTACTTGGTTCAGCCGAATGTTCTTGGTAATAAAGGGGCTACTTAGGACACTTCAAAAGTCATGGAATGTGAACACACAGAATTGAGCAGCCATTTGTGTGTGAAAGCTAAAAACCAAATGGCCAAAAAATGTGAAAGGATGGTCCAGGAAGTGTGAAAGCTTTGATAACTGGTTGGAGAGTGGACGGTCAGCTTGGGAAAAAAGGCAGCTTTCTCTTTGGCTGAAAAGTCACTTAGGAAACACCAATCATCAGCTCACCATTTTAAAACCATACATGCACCTATGCCGTCCAAAGAAGATGTACTTGCAACAAATAAAAAAAATTAGCATCTTAAATGCATTTCAGACACATTAAATCAGCAGCATATGAACTCATTAATCTGCACATTAAATTCAGTCATACACATTAACACCTTGAAATAATTTCAGACATATTTAAAACAACAGTAGGACATATTAACTCATCTGGAACAAGGACAAGTTAAATAGGCAGATTCGGCTAGACACATTAAACAACAGCAGCTAATAAATTTGTCTAAACCTTAGATAAATTAAAATTAGCTAGTTATTAGGTATGGACTTGAGACACATTTAAGCTATGTAATAACTAGAACAAATTAAAAGCATGCATGGAACACAGTTAATATAAATAAATAAATTTGTCCAGAATTAAGCAAATTAAACACTAACTATTATTGAGCTGAATTTAACTAATTAAACTAACGCACTTAATTTATTCCAGCAACAATGTAAAAGCACAAATTAAAATAAATTGAAGTTTAAGCTCAAAGAGCTGAAAAGAAATTAAATCGAGCTGAATTAAGCTCATGTGAGCTGAAATAAAAATTAGGTGAGCTAAACCAAGTTAAATGGAGCTTGAGGAGCTGAATTCAAGTTGAAATCATGGGCGTCCCTGGCCGGGATCTTATCAGTAAGTTAAATGGTTAAGTAAAATAATGGATAATTGGCTAAGACCGAGAATGAACCAACAATAATGGATTGTTGACCCGAGTCTGAAAATGGTTCTTAGGTGATTTACGATTTTAAGGAAACAACAAAGAACCTAGACCCCTTATCAATTTTGATAGGAACCAGAGGTATATTGAACGCCACACCAAAGGTGATAAGTTCGACAAACAAAAGGATAGGCGCCACAAGCTATGCTTGATAAGTCAGATCAGTTCCAAAGGAATCAAAGAGAATTGGATAACTCACAATACTCAAATTCAACATATATTCAGCAAAAGTCCCATTTCTAAGGCTGATTACATCTATTTATAGTGCTAGATTACGCTAGCCGAATGGTCACAAACATTCAACTTAATGTGCCATAAAAATAGAAAAAAAAAAAAAACTCAAGTCTTTTCTCATTCTTGAACCAAATAACTCCTTTTCTTGAATTCACTTCAATTCAGCTGAATTGAATGACTTGAATTGCTTGAAAATGACTCTTGAGTTGTCCTTGACCAGCCGAATAGACACCAACTTATTAACCAGCTCTTTAATGATATTTTGAATGCCTGATTAATTCTCTTGAAAGAAGAAAAAACTATTGGAAAAAGAAAGGTTGCTGCAGAGTTTTAAAGGGCATAAAAATGCTCTTAAAAACTCCTTAAATGATGTTTAAGCCTCTTTTATAACAACCCCTTTACTTTGTAACTGAAAATGACTTGAACAACCATTTTATTCAATTTATAACAGCCTTGAGTTGTAACGGTTATGTGTTGAAAAGACACCTGCAATAAACACATTAAAATGAGCTTATTAAACATTTATTAAACATAACACACATTATGACTTAAGTAAATGAACTAAAAACATATGCAACAATTATTCCAGTAACTAGTTAATTAAAAAAGCATAATTAAATCAACTTAACCCATGCATCAATAAGTAATCCTAGGAAATAGATTAATTAAGAAGCATCTTATTACATAAAGTTCAATAATAACTCAATTATTAAAATCTTAAGATGAGTTGAATTAATTGATCAGCAACTCATTTATTAATCTAAGATAAGTTTAATTAAAAGAAACAAATTCAACTTGCAATAAATTGCACGTGACGCCTATTGAACTGTTCAAAGCATAACTATAGAATTCGGCTACTTGCTCTCCCCAAGCTTGTTCCAGATAGCTTGCTAATGCATTTCAAAATTTCTTAGCTCGTGATCTAGTTATAGGCCCTCGTGGCAGCTCAATGGATTCGTAGCAACTTCCTGAGCTAAGGTCGCATGATTCCCCCTGTTCGAGGTGATTTGTTCCCAAATTGTCACCTACATCAAAAAGGGATAAATTAGCAACATTAAAAGTAGCACTAACCCCATACTCACCAGGTAAGTCTAAATTATAGGCGTTATCATTAATCCTCTCCAAGACTTGAAAAGGTCTTTCTCCCCGTGGTAAAAGTTTGGAACGTCTTTGAACGGGAAATCTCTCCTTGCGCATGTGAATCCAAACCCAATCACCGGGTTCAAAAATCACTCATTTAAAGCCTTGTTAACTTGATAATCATATTGCTCCGTTCTTTTTTCAATATTATCCCTAACTCGTTAATCCAATTGTTTCACAAAATCTACCTTTTTCTTTCCATCTAGATGCATCAATTTATCAGAAGGTAAAGGTAACAAATCGAATGGAGTTAAGGGATTAAATCCATACACTACCTCGAATGGTGAATACTTGGTAGCTGAATGTACCGATCGATTGTATTCAAATTCAATGTGAGGTAGACAATCCTCCCAAGTTTTTAGATTCTTACGAATAATGGCCTGTAGTAGTGTTGATAAAACTCGATTAACAACCTTCGTTTAGACGTCGGTTTGGGGATGACTTGTTGTGGAAAATAATAGTTTAGTTCCAAGCTTTTCCCATAAAGTCTTCCAAAAGTGGCTGAGAAATTTAGTGTCTTGATCCGAAACAATGGTTCTTGGAACTCCAGGCAATCATACGATCTCCTTAAATTAGCAATATTTAAAGCATCGTCTGTTTTGTTACACGCAATGAAATGAGCCATTTTTGAAAACCGATCAACTACAACAAACACAGAATCTTTGCTATTCTTTGTTCTAGGAAGACCTAAAACAAAGTCCATAGAAATATCCATCTATGGCATTTCCAGGATAGGTAATGGAGTATAGAGTCCATGCGGCTGGATCCTTGATTTTGCCTTCTTGCAAGCAATACAGTGATTGCACACTTTAGCCACATCTTGTTTCATTTTCAGCCAATAAAAGTGTTCTTGAAGAACGGCCAGAGTTTTGGGAATACCAAAATGTCCCATTAAGCCCCCACTATGTGCTTCATGAACCAACAGGTTTCTAGTTGATCCTTGGGGTATGCACAACTTATTTTCTCAAAATAGGAATCCATCTTGCCGATAATACCTCTCATACGCACCTTGCACACATAGCTTATAAATTTCTCCAAAATTAGAATCATTAGCATATAATTCCTTTAAATAAGCAAAACCAGGTAATTTGACATCCAAATAATTTAAAAGAGCATACCTTCGTGATAAAGCATCCACAACGATATTATCCTTACCTTACTTATATTTAATCACATATGGAAAGGATTCTAAGAATTCTACCCATTTTGCATGATGTTTGTTGAGCTTATTTTGCCCTCTCAAATGCTTCAAAGCCTGATGGTCCGTGTGTATAACGAACTCCTTAGGCCAACGGTAATGCTGCCATGTTTGTAATGCACGTGTCAATGCGTACATTTCCTTGTCATAGGTGGGATAGTTGAGCGTAGCTCCATTAAGTTTCTTGCTAAAATAAGCCACTGGTCACCCATCTTGCGTTAAAACCGCACCTAGTCCTATTCCAGAGGCATCACAATCCACCTCAAAAATTTTGTTAAAATCTTGAAAACATAAAAGTGGAGCATTAGTTAAACAATCTTTAATTTTAGCAAAAGCAGATTCTTGTTCATCAAACCAAATGAAAGGTTAATTCTTTCTAATAATATCGGTTAATGGGGCAGCAAGAGTGCTAAAATTCGGTACAAATCTCCTATAGAAGCTTGCAAGGCCATGAAAGCTTCTAACTTGGCTGATGTTAGTCGGACGTGTCCATTCTTGTATCATTTTAATCTTGTCTTGATCCACCTCGAGTCCACTCACACTTACAACAAAACCAAGAAAAACAACTTTATCAGTACAAAAGTTACATTTCTTAAGGTTTGTATACAATAGGTTTGCATACAATACTTCCTTTTGTAAAACCTTCAAAACAGCATGCAAATGTTCAAGATGATCAGTTAATGATTTGCTATAAATTAAAATATCGTTAAAATAAACTACACAGAAATGACCAATGAAAGACCTCAAAATGTGGTTCATCGACCTTATGAAAGTACTTGGTACATTGGTGAGGCCAAATGGCATCACTAGCCACTCATACAAACCGTATTTGGTCTTAAACGAAATCTTCCACTCGTCCCCCTCCCGCATGCGAATTTGATGATAGCCACTTCTCAGGTCAATCTTAGAGAACAATTTTGCACCACTAAGTTCGTCCAACATATCATCTAGTCTAGGAATGGGATGACGGTATTTGACGATAATCTTGTTGCTGGCTCGGCAATTTACACATATCCTCCATGAACCATATTTTTTAGGCACCAGCAGAACAGGTACCGCGCATGGACTTAAACTCTCCCGTATATAGCCTTTTTCCATTAATTCCGCTACTTGTCATTGCAACTCTTTAGTTTCCTCTGGGTTGTTTCGATAAGCTAGTCGATTTAGAATTGTAGCTCCGGGAAAAAAGTCTATTTGGTGTTCAATACCTCGAAAAGGAGGCAATCCACTTGGCACTTTTTCCCGAAAAACGTCTTTGAATTCTTGAAGTAATGAAACAACAGACAAAGGTAAAGAATTATCAAGTTCATTAGCATTGAATAAACATTCCTTGTACATAAATACAAGCAGGAGCTGATGCAACAACAATGACTTCCTTATCTCTTTTTCTCTCACAAATATGCTCATTTTACCACTCTCATTTTCTTTTTGACTTTCTTGTTCCTCTCATACTTTTACCTCCACTCCCTCAATTTTTTCTTTCCTTTTATCATTTTTTTGCCTCACTTTTTCAATCTTTTCTTTCAATTTCAATTGATCTTGGTACACTTGTTTTGGAATCAATGGCGCTAAAGTTACATTCTTGCCACGATACTTGAATGTATAACGATTTGTATAACCATAATAGATCACACGCCTATCAAACTGCCATGGACGCCCCAAAAGTAGATGTCCCGCATGCATAGGACCTACATCGCACACCACTTCATCTTGGTACTTTCCAATAGAAAATGCCACCACAGCTTATGTCGTTACTTTAAGCTCACCTCCATCATTTAGCCATTGTAACTTGTATGGAGTTGGGTGTTTGGTTGTGGCCAAACCTAACTTTTCCACCAACATAATACTAGTTACATTAGTATAGATACCACCATCAATGATCATACTACATACGTTGCCTTGAATGTGGCATCGTGTGTGGAAAATATTCTCCCTTTGTTGATCAGTTTCAACACTTTGGATGCTGAGGCTTCGCTTCACCACAAGAATTGCTCCTTCAACAGGTAACTCTAAAACTTTCTCTTCATCATCATATGACATTTCAGGCTCATTTTCATCCTCTTCCTCGGATTTGATTTCTCCGTCAGCTCTTATCACCATAATTCGTCGATTGGGACATTGACTAGCTATGTGCCCTCGGCCTTGACACTTGAAAAATCTTATGTCTCTCGTGTGATTTGGTGCTTGCTTATTTTTATTACGACTTGTCTCTCCAATGGGCTGATTTGATTTGGTTGTTACAACCGGCTCTTTTGTTCTAATAGGGGGTTTGTTGACTCATTGACTCCATTTGTTGGTTGAAGAATTGGCATTGGGTCTAGTAACTCCTTTCTGCTTAAGTTGCTTTTCAACCTTAATCGACATGTGGACCATGTCCATCTCTTCAACATAGTGCTGTAATTCAACTATGTTGGCGATGTCACGGTTTAAACCCGCAAGGAACTGAGCCATGGTCGCCTCTCGATCCTCCTCGATATCAGCTCGAATAATCGCTGTCTCCATCTCCTTAGAATAATCCTCAACACTTCTATTTCTATGAATAAGGTTTTAAAGTCGTTGATAAATATCCCGATGGTAGTACGATGGAATAAATCTTTTTCGCATGATTGATTTCAGTTCTTCCCAAGTAGAAATGGGTCTTTCACCATTTCGTCTTCGACTTGTTACAAGCTGGTCCCACCACACTATGGCGTAATCAGAGAACTCAATTCCCTCGAGCTTCACCTTTTTACTCTCCGAATAGTTGTGGCAATAAAAAACAAGCTCGATCTTTTTTTCGCACTCCAAATAAGCTTCAGGGTCATTCTTACCTTAGAATGGTGGAATTGTCATCTTGATATTCTTAAGGTTGTCATCTGGTCAGTCACGATCTCTAGGACCTCGTTGTCGTTGACGACCTCGTCATTGTACACTTTGGGCAGATGAATGATCACTTTCTTGTTCAATTACTTCATAAGGATCTTGGATTGGATGTCCTCGCTCTCATCTTGCACCTTCCAGAGTTATTTCATGTTGTTCTCGTGTCTCGACGTGATATAAACGATCTTCAATTGGTTCAAGTTTTCTATCAAATAATCGCTCCATCTCTCGCATAATTTCTTAAAGGGTAAGATCTGGCACACCTCCTCCAAAATTTCTTACGAGACAGAACCCTCCTTCCACATTTTGATTTCTTTTCAGACTTCGTGACATTTTTTTAAGAACTCACAGTAAAGAACCTTACTATCCACTCACAAATAAATCTCACACACTTGGCTTTTATACTCTCGAATAAACTCACTACTCTCTTGCCTCCTTCCACTCACTCCTCCTCTCTAAGTTCTTAAGGAACTATTTAAACTTAAAAAGTTGTTGTTGTGGGACGGCTTACAAATTTGATGTTTGGGTTTCGTAAAAGATATTCTAGGACAAAGAAGGTAGGCTTGAAACAAAGTAGAAGATAGCAATGACAGAAATTCGGGCAGTAAACAGAATTTTCAAAACTAACTAATTTTTTTCATAAAATTTCTTTTTACAGCTTGATATCCACTCCTTGAGTTTGAATGGAAACTAAATTTTTTCGATTAAACTACAAGACCAAAATCCCAAAAGCGTCAATTCTTACTCCAAATTTGCTAGCTCTGATACCAATTTAATACGAACTCGTTACGGAAATGTCTCGAGTTGTAAGTATTACCCGATCGTGAATTGAGTATGGATAGATTCGTTTTGATTAAAATGAAACAAAATAAGTAAAATGGTTTCAAACAAAGGTAGTAGGTTAAATGGTTAAGTAAAATAGTAGATAATTGGCTAAGAACGAGAATGAACCAACAATAATGGATTGTTGACCTAAGTCTCCAAATGGTTCTTAGGTGATTTACAATTTTAAGGAAACAGTAAAGAACCTTGACCCCTTATCAATTTTGATTGGAACCAAAGGTATATTGAACGCCACACCAAAGGTGATAAGTTCGGCAAACAAAGGAAAGATAGGCACCACAAGCTATGCTTGATAAGTCAGATCAGTTCCAAAGGAATCGAAGAGAATTAGATAGCTCACAATACTCAAATTCAACATATATTCAGCAAAAGTCCCTTTTCTAAGGCTGATTACATCTATTTATAGTGCTAGATTACGCTAGCCGAATGGTCACAAACATTCAACTTAATGTCCCATAAAAATAAAAATAAAAAAACTCAAGTCTTTTCTCATTCTTGAACCAAATAACTCCTTTTCTTGAATTCACTTCAATTCAGCTGAATTGAATGACTTGAATTACTTGAAAAGGACTCTTGATTTGTCCTTGACCAGCCGAATAGACACCAACTTATTAACTAGCTCCCTAATGATATTTTGAATGCTTGATAAATTCTCTTGAAAGAACAAAAAACTAGTGGAGGAAGAAAGGTTGATGCCGAATTTTAAAGGGCATAAAAATGCTCTTAAAAACTCCTTAAATGATGTTTAATCCTCCTTTATAATAGCCCCTTTACTTTGTAACTGAAAATGACTTGAACAACCACTTTATCCAATTTATAACAGGCTTGAGTTGTAACAATTATGAGCTGAAAAGAGACCTGCAATAAATTGGAAGTGACACCTATTGAACTGTTCAAAGCATGACTATCGAATTTGGCTACTTGCTTTCCCCAAGCTCGTTCCACAAAGCTTGCTAATACATTTCAAAATTTCTTAGCTCGTTATCGAGTTATTGGCATTCGTGGCAGCTCAATGGATTTGGCAGTAACTTCCCGAGCTAAGGTCACATCAGTATCGCTCCAAATCTTATATGGTTTAAGGTGACAGTTGGGAACAGGTTGATGGACCTCGACCCGTTACTTAGCAAAGTAAGAACTGAAAGTATATTGAGATGGGTGAATGCCACAGCGGGGATTGGTGATAAGTTCAGAAACATGTTCGGGATGACGCCACTAGCTCACTGGATAAGTCACTTGAGACTCGTATGAAATTGGAGAGGAAGTTAACCTCACAGAAACAAAGTTTCATTTAACAAATTGGCCAAAAATTCAAAAGTCCTTTATAATGAAAATAAACAACTATTTATAGAACCATGCATGGCTAGCCGAATGGGCAACTTAATGGCTAAGAATTCAGCCATGAGAAATCATTAATTTGCTGTAGCTAAATTCATCTGAATGGGCATGAATGATGCATTAAAAATTTGATTCATGCTGAGAGATGATGCATGGATTGGCCGAATCATCATGTTGCTTCACTTGATGCATTCATGCATCCTTAACCTTGAAGAAAGCTTAATTCCATGGATGTGCAGCCCCTTAATTGTTTCAACATCTTCCTTGGCTGAATGGAGCTTTACAGTGCATTGAAAACTTGAATGGCCATATTGAAAATACATGGCACATGCTTGAAACGTCCCAAGGTATGTTCTTCCATAAATTCGGTCAATGAATCTGTAAATGCATGAACATTCAGCAGCCCTCTCTTGCATGAACATCCCAAGTACTTGTGCTTCCATAAATGCCTTCCATTGAACCTCAATTGTGCATGCACAATCCCATACATTGCACCAAGCCGTTCATGAACCTTGCATTAAACACATCTTCACATTCGGCTCACCTACATAAACACATGGGCAACATTAAATCACACTAAATTCAGCTGAACATGCATTAATATAATTTAGACACACTAATTAACATAATAATTAACTTATGAAAAATTTTATATTATCTTAACAAGACAAATTAAATTCGGCATTGACTAAGACATAATAAAAACTTGTAATAGCTAAGAAAATATTAACGAGCTGTAATAATACTTTCTAATTTATTTTAGATAATTAGTTTATTCCAGCAAGTAGATTTAGTGAGCTAAAAAAGCTAATAACAAGCTCAATGAGTTGAATTCAACTCGAGTGAGCTGAAATAACTAATTAAACTAACTTAATTAATCAACTAATTTTATTCCAGCAAAATAAAATGCAAACTAAAGTAAGCTAAAAATGAGCTTGTGAGTTAGGAGCGAGCTTATTGAGCTTGAATTGAGCTAAATTGAGCTCGATTGAGCTAGATCAAGCTTGCAAGGATGGCGAGCCTCACAATGTGAGCTGAACCACGGACGTTCCTAGCCGGGTTCGTATCAGCCAGAAAAAGAGACGAGCGAAGAAAATGTTCAACCACAAGGGGGAATATTTTTGCTAACCGATATTCAAATCTACCTTTTGGTTCTTCTTCATTTCAAGTTTGTAAAATTACACCCATGGACAGGTTGGAACTTCATTACCTTTCTAATGAGAGACGTTTCCTTTTGATAGAAAAGGGCAAATTGGAAAGTAAAAATCATTTTCAAATCTTTAGAGGTAAGCCAGGTAAGAAAACCCATGACATTCAAACAGATTGGTACTCTTTGAATTTCGTTGACAAGTTTTCCCATGTTGTTTATCTTAAAAAAAATCCCTATAATGACTTGTTTTGTTGTTATACTTTGAATAGAGTTGCTGAATCTATTTTGAATAGTGTCTTAAAATGTTTCTTTCATTATTTGTTTTGTGTTGATTCGAACAACATTAAATTGCAAGATGATTTGGACATTATTGGACAAAATTTGATTGTCGTAAGTCACAAAGAATTGTCACGAGATAAGCTTAATTTGTTCGATCTAGAATGCTACATGAATTCTTTAATTCCATGTGCAAAAATTTTATGGATATCGTTGTCTATTTGAGGAAATTTTGAAATTTTTGATTGTTTGCACATACATGTGCCTAAATCTTTTTTGTTTAAAAATTTGTGAATTGTTGTTGAACAAAAAGTTTTCATTGCATTCAAAAACAAGCGACCAGAACCATGTGTTTAAACCCGGAGCATGTTTTCCTAGGTTGTTATTACGAGAAGGTGAGCATCATAGTTCTATCTTGTATAAACATGTTGGCCTCTTTCATTTGCTTTGTGGCTTCACATTATCTTCGAAAACAAAGTGTGTGAACTCTAATGATGGACAAAGTCAAAATCAACTCTTTGATTGCGAAAATTATTAATCTACATTGTGGTTAAGAGAATTTAAGCTTGTCTTGCATTCTCGATCACTTCAAGTTTCTTCTATGTTTCCAGCTATGAAATTTTTGAGTCAGATTGAAAAGGTAAGAGAAAACTTTGTTTTTAATCCCGGAGATTATTGTTCAAGAGATTTGAGCGATGGAACTCTGTTTTCCAATATTATAACTTTCGAATGCTTTGTGATTCTGATTTGTTGCCATCTATGAAGTTTTTGATTCAATCTGAAAACGTAAGACCCACTTATAACTTATACTTTGGCATTTGGTTATGCATTCCATTCTTGAGTAGGATATCGAAAAGTTATTTTGTGCATGTAATCTATAAAGTCACTAAACTGTTCCATTCTTGTGTAGGTGACAATTTGAAACGGTACCATTCTAAAGAGGGAGGGCATGCAAATAACCTTCTTTCTTTTCGGACCAATTGTGAATCTCATGTTTTTGGAAATGAACTTGCCAGGTTCATAAACAAAGGGGTCTGTGATCTTGAAAGATTTTTTGCGAGCAAATAGCCCGATTTGAGGACAAATCATTTTTAAGACAGAGGGTATGATGCGATCTCGGCCTCATCATGTCACGGTACAATTTGACGGCATCAAAATTGGCCCAAACACAAGGGTCCGAAGTGCAAAATGGAGTGTTGGACGGTTCAACAAGGGATATCTTCAATTTAATTAAGCCTGAATTTGACTTAGCTAGCTAGCTCAGCTATTAAGACTTGGACATTTTAATTACATTAATTATTTAATTATGTTTAGTCATCTACAACTTTAATTACATGTCTGATTGATTTGTCTATTAGTTTTGTCATTGTCATTCGGTCATTATTTTGTTTTAGCATACGACATATTTAAATCATGTCTTAGTATATTACATATTAAATTCATGTCTTTATTTGTCCATTAAGCATGTCCAATTTCGGATAGATTTATTGCATATTAGCAAATCAATTTTCTTAATGTGTCTTAGCTTATTACATATTTAATTGTGTTCAATATTGTCTTATTTAAGCTTTAACTATTTTTTTAAATGTGTCTTAACAGGATGCTGGAATGGGAGGTTAGACATTCATGCACATGTTCAGATTTATTGAAGCTAATTAATGTGGAGCATGATACAATCCGCCTCGGTGTTAAGTCGAGTCGTATTTGAGTTGCCCGATCGTCAACGAGGAAGTTTCGTTCGGTTTTGAAAATGGATGAATTTTGGTTAAGTATGGAATTGTATGTTGGAATAAGTTCAAGGTGGCTAAAAGATAGATGGATTTTAGATGGAATAACTTTGGATGGGCTTGGTTTAACAAAGAAGCAGGATAGAAAAAGTAAGTGATGGAGATGAATAATAGAACTTAAACATCAAGAAAGATTTGATACTATAACGATTATCGCCCCAAATCTTATATGGTTTAAGGTGATAGTTGGGAATAGGTTGATGGATCTCGACCCGTTACTTAGCAAAGTAGGAACTGAAGGTATAATTAGATGGATGAACACCACACCAGGGTTGGTGATAAGTTCCAAAACAAGTTTAGGAAGACGTGATACGGCCACGCCCCGAGCACACTTTGGACCAGCTCCTGTGAATTGCTTGCAATCCATTGTGAGTTGAATTAGTTCGATTCCAACTCGTTGAGCTCAATTCAGCTCGTTTCCAGCTCAATGAGCTTGTTTTGCTCGTTTTGAGTTTATTTTAATTTTTACAATTTTAGTTGCTGGAATAAAATAAATGCAATTAGCTTATTTAGCTCAAATAATTAAAGTTGCGTTTAATGTGTTATAATCTGGACATTTTAATCAAAGTTAATGTCTCTTAGTTTAATACATATTTAATAGTTGTTTAATAGTTATTTAAATATGTCTAAGTTTGAGACAATTGAATTTATGTTTTAATTAATTCTGTCCAGCCGAATTTAATTTGTCTTGGCTTAATTAACTAGTTGAATTTATTTCTTTCGCGTACATACATGGATGGCTTAAATATGGTGTGCTGATGATTGAGATGCTCCAAGCACCTTTTCGTTGGGTCCAAGAGTCCTTGAGCTGCTGGTTTCTCTTCCCAAGCTGGCCATTGTGCTCTAACAGCCCTTAAACATTTTCACATTTGCTGGAGGTTCCTTTCACACTTATGGCTATTCGTTTTTGAGTTTTCACACCCAAGGGCTGCTCAAATCCGTTGGTTCACACTCCATGGCTATTGAAGTGCCCTAAGCTGCTATTTTGAAATCATCAAGGCTGTTCAGCTAACAAAAGCAGCCAATTAAATCATTCAAGCACTCTGACCGATTCCAGCAGCCTCATTCAGTTCCATTCAGTACCTTAATTAATTTTGTTTAATTCAAGCTGATTGGAATCATCAAAGACATGTCCATTGGCATCACCAATGCTGGAGAAACTTCCAAGAAGTTGCTAGGAACCATCAAGGAAGTTTCAGCTCTTTTAGCTCAATCACAAGCTGGCCATTCGGCTACCTATGTGGCTAATCAACTCCCATTCAGTCCAATTAATTCCAGTTGCATGTGAACACTCTAAAAATTGTCCAAAGACATTTTCAAGGCTGGAGAAGCTACTTGGAGTTTGTTGAATTTTTGTGGACTTTTTTAGCTCATTAAAAGCTATCCATTAAGTTACTCAAGTGTCCATTCGGCTAGCCTAGGAATTTAGCTATAAGTAGTTTCCTTTGCACTCATTTTGGGGTTAGACAATTTGTTACTCACTCTTTATGAATTATACAGCAATTGAGAGTTTCTCAATGCCCTTTGTTTGTTTGTGACTCAATTGACTTATCAAGTTATTCTTGGGGCGTCAATCTGATTCATTTGAACTTATCACTCAATCTCGGGTGTGGCGTTCACTTTGATACCTGTGGTTTTTATCTTTTAATAGATAGTGGGTTAAGGTCATTTCTATCAATTTTCCATCACCTTAAGTGTTAATAAGTCTCGGGTCAATACTCGCTAATAGTATTGGTTCATTCTTGACCTTAAGTTTACCTATCCATTCCTACTATCTTCATTGCCTTACTTTGTTTCTATCCTTAGTCGAGCCATCACCTATCCTATCCCTAAAACACTTCTTAGCCGAACCATCACCTATCCTATTCTTAAAATACTTTGCAAACCTTCGCTAAGTCTACAATCAACCGAACAAATTCAAACTCCCAGTAAGAACGATACTTCTCCATTTTAATGATCGGGCACATCAACAAATCGACTCAAATCACCGAGGTGGCATCGACTAGCTCGCTAGATAAGTCACTCAAGACTCGTATGAAATTGGAGAGAAAGTTAACCTCACAAAAACAAAGTTTCATTAAACAAATTGGCAAAAAGTTTAGCAAAAGTCCATTACAAAATCTGATTTCACCTATTTATAGTGCTAAAATAGGGTAGCCAAATAGTCACAAGCATTCATCCAAATGTGCTAATTAAAAGATGAATTAAGTTCAAGTCTCTTGGCATTCTTGAAACAAATAACTCCTTCATTGAATTCTGATACGAGTCACAAAGGCCCAACTCAAGCTCAAGAACGTGATGGGCTCAAATTACCACAAGACCCAATAACGAGGTCAAAGGACAGGAAAATGCGTATGAAACTAAATGAAACTGTTCAAGACTTCATGAGCAAAGCCTTAGACGCATATACAAAGGAAAAAGAAAATCAAGAAATCGAATCTTGGTTGCTATTTTGAGCGATTTCAAGAGTCAAGAAAATCAAGATTTCAAATCTTGGAAATCTTGGTCCAAGAAACCGAATCTTACAGTTAAGGTCCATTGGATCTCAGTTACGAGCATCAACGAACCAATTTCAAGAGAGAACAGATTACAAGCCCAAGTTATTGAAGATACGGCACTTAATTGAAAATTAGGCCAAATTGTCAAAGTCGCCCAATTTGTAAAATTTTAATTCTTTAAATACTTAGTTTTAATTTTTAGACTTTAAGATTAAATTCCTATGTAAAAATTCAGCCCAAGAAGCCCATTAAAATCCTTGGCCGAATTTCCCTTGAAATTAGTAATTAGGTTTTTCTTTTAGATTTCCTAATAGGGTTAGAAAAAATAGTTAGAACGCCTATATTAAGGCTTGGCCAGCCACCCTTAAAAAAAACACATTACAATACATTGAAATCGGATTTTATTGAGTGAAAAATTCTCTTTGAATTTTCTCCAAGAATTCCCTCTTGAGTTTTCTTTAGAAGTAGTTTTAACAATGTTTTTGATTGTGGGAGCCATCTTCAGCCTTCTTCTTGCCATTGTTCTTCATTGGAGGGGAGATTAGAGCCGTTTGAAGGGAGTTGTGAAATCTTTCTCGATTTCAAGGCTTTTTAGGGCTTTATTCATCTTTCTTGCTGTTTGTCATTCTTTAATTGTTTTTGTTTTTGCTGATTTGTGGGTTAACTTAATTTAAATATTCTTGTTGCGTTTCAGCCATTCCCAAATTTCAAGATTTGTCTTTATAACATTGTTTGGCATTAAGAAACGTCTGTCAATCATATTTTTCCAGATTTCTTGCCGTCCATGTATTCTATTTTCCTATTCAGATTTTGGTTTCTTGATCCGTTGAGTTTAACTTGCTGTTTTGGGTTCTCCTTGTCAGATTCAGCTTGGAGAGTCGTTCGTGCAATTTAGATCTCGTTTCTTGGCTTCCAAGAAACCATATTAATATGTGTTCTAATTATTAGCTAATTCTTTCATATTTTGGGCGCTCCATTATAGATCTATTGCTTCTAAGATTTAATTTTCTATTTCATTTTAGATCCAAGCATCTACCATTTTCGTAGGAGTTTCTCATGACTTGACAACTCGATCTTGGTCAGTACGCAACCCTCTATCATTTGGTATCAGATTTTGGGCGTTTTGGATGTTCTTGGTTGATTTCTAAACTTATCTCCTTTAAAAAAATAGCATATAACAGTTTTTACCCAGAAAAGTTTTTGGAAAAAAATTCATTTGAGTGGGTAAACATTGTCTGATTGCTCTAAAATTTTATATGCATATTTTTGGCACTGTGGTAAAATATTAAAAAATAGTTCCCGCAAAAAAATCAGTAGAAAAAGTCAAAAAAAAAGAAAAAGAAGAAATTAGAAAAAAATTAAAAAATATTCAGCGGGTTGACTTTAGTGCCGAAACTTTCCAGATCAAATATAAAATATTTAAGGACATTACAGTTTAAATTTTGTGATTTTTGGAGATCAGGAACACCTCGAACGAAGTTCTCAAGTTACTTCACAGTTTTTTCAGGTTTTCGGGTGTCAGCAATTTTTATTGATTCTTAGCTGTAGGTTTTCATTTGTTTTGCTTTTATTCTTCCTTTACACTATCTAACACCTTCTTGTTTCTTGTGTTAGTAGGATTTAAAAGTGTGCACAATTCTTCCTCGGTGCAACACAAATCTATTGGTGTCTCGTCTCTTTTTGGGCTCCTAGTGCAATTGGGATTCTTTGGTAGTTACGATTCATACGCTTTCTAATTGATTGATATAGACTCTACTAAAGAACTCACACGACTGGATTCTAGCTCTTTAAGAATTTGATTTTCCTTTCTCAGTGATTAACGGTGAGGTTTGTTAATTTTTTTTTGAGTGTTGAGTGTTTGTTTTGCAGGTATTTCAAAAAAAAAGAGAAAAAATAAGATGGCAGTCCGCTGCACCCTTAACATCCAAATGGGAGATGATTTTGATAACCAAAGGACCAATATTTTCCATTCTAGGTGTTTTATAAAAGGTAACTTATGTTCACTTATTATTGATAGTGGGAGTTGTTCGAATGTAGTTAGCATTTATTTGGTGGATTCTTTAAAGTTACCTTGTACCAAGCACCCTAAGTCGTATCACCTTCAGTGGCTTAATGAATGCTCAAAAGTTAAAGTTACAAAACAGTCCTTAATCACTTTTAAGCTTGAGAATTACGAGGATGAGGTATAGTGTGATGTGGTCCCAATGCATGCGACACACTTGCTCCTTGGACGGCCTTGGCAATTTGATCGTGATGTTACACACCAAGGCAAGTTCAATAGATACTCTCTTGTGTTTAAAGGTCGAAAATTCACTTTTGTTCCCTTAAATCCCAATGATGTATATAAAGATCAATTAAAAAAGATAAAATTTTGTGAGGGGGTAAGGGAGAAAGGACAAATAAAAGAGACGGAGAGAAAAGAGGCTAGTAGTGAAAAAAGTCAAAATTTAAATGGCCCGAAGGTGAGTGAATCCGCAAGTGGTAAAACTAGAGTGAAAATTTTAATTGCAACAAAAAAAGATGTGCGGAGAGCCCTACTCAATAAACAGCCTTATATCCTTGTGAGGTTTAGGCAAAACTATTTATCTCTATCTAACATTAACTAAAATTTGCCTAGTGTTTCAATGTCTTTTGCAGGATTATGAGGATGTTTTTAGTGAGGCCCCTATAGGTTTACCACCTTTACGTGGGATAGAACACCAAATGGACTTAGTACTCGGAGATTGGGTTTGGGTCCATATGAGGAAAGAACGATTTCCTACAAAAAGAAAGACCAAGTTAGACCTAAGAGGCGACGGGCCTTTCCAAGTACTCGAGCGGATCAATGATAATGCATACAAAATTGACCTACCCGGTGAGTATAATGTAAGTTCTACTGTCAATGTGGCTGACTTATCTCCATTTGATTTTTCAAATTAGAGGACGAATCTTTTTGAGGAAGGGGGAATGATACGAGTCACAAAGGGCGAACTCAAGCTCAAGAACGTGATGGGATAAAATGACCACAAGGCCCAATAACGAGGTCAAAGGCCAGGCAAATGCGTATGAAACTAAATGGAACCATTCAAGACTTCATTAGCAAAACCATTCAAGAAAATCAAGAAACGAATCTTGGTCCAATTTTGCTATTTTGAGCGATTTCAAGAATCAAGAAAATCAAGATTTCAAATCATGGAAATCTTTGTCCAAGAAAGTGAATCTTACAGTTAAGGCCCATTGGATCTCAGTTACGAGCATCAATGAACCAATTTCAGGAGAGAACAAATTACAAGCCCAAGTTATTTAAGATACGACACTTAGTTGAAAATCAGGCCAAATTGTCAAAGTGGCCCAATTTGTAAAATTTTAATTCTTTAAATACTAAGTTTTAATTTTTAGACTTTATGATTAAATTCCTATGTAAAAATTCAGCCCAAGAAGCCCATTAAAAGCCTTGGCCGAATTTCCCTTGAAATTAGTAATTAGGTTTTTTTTAGATTTCCTAATGGGGTTAGGAAAAATAGTTAGAACGCCTATATTAAGGCTTGGCTTGCCACCCTTAAAAAACACATTACAATACATTGAAATCAGATTTTATTGAGTGAAAAATTCTCTTTGAGTTTTCTCTAAGAATTCTCTCTTGAGTTTTCGTTAGAAGTAGTTTTAACAATGTTTTTGATTGTGGAAGCCATCTTCAGCCTTCTTCTTGTCATTGTTCTTCATTGGAGGGGAGATTAGAGCCGTTTGAAGAGATTTGTGAAATCTTTCTCGATTTCAAGGCTTCTTAGGACTTTATTCATCTTTGTTGTTGTTTGTTATTCTTTAATTTTTTTTGTTTTTGCTGATTTGTGGGTTAACTTAATTTAATTATTCTTGTTGCGTTTCAGCCATTTCCAAATTTCAAGATCGATCTTTATAACATTCTTTGGCATTAAGAAACGTCCGTCAATCATATTTTTCCAGATTTCTTTCCGTCCAAGTATTCTATTTTCCTATTCAGATTTGGGTTTCTTGATTCGTTGAGTTTAACTTGCTATTTTGGGTTCTCCTTGTCAGATTCGACTTGGAGAGTCGTTCGTGCAATTTAGATCTCGTTTCTTGGCTTCCAAGAAACCATATTAATACGTGTTCTAATTATTAGCTGATTGTTTCTTATTTTGGGCCCTCCATTATAGATCTATTGCTGCTAAGATTTAATTTTCTGTTTCGTTTCAGATTTAAGCGTCTAGCATTTTTGTAAGAGTTTCGCGTGACTTGACAACTCGATCTTGGTCCGCGTGTAACCCTCTATGAAATTCTCTTCAATTCAACTAAATGAATGACTTTAATTGCTTGGAAAATGACTCTTGTGTTAGCCCTTGGCCAGCTGAATAGACACCAACTTATTAACCAGCTCCTTAATGGTATATGAATGCTTGAATTAACCTTTGAAATGGCAAAAATGGGCTAGTAGTTTAAAAGGTTGTTGACAAAAATAAATAGATGATATAATGCTCCTTAAAACCTCCTTAAATGATGGATAAACCTCCTTTATAACAGCCTTTTTACTTTGTAACAGAAAATAACTTGAACAGCCACTTTATTTAATTTGTAACAGCCCTGAATTGTAACGGTTATGACTTGAAAATAATCCTACAATAAACACATTAAAATGAGCTTATTAAACACGTGTAAGCACTTATTAAACATAACACACATTAATACTTAACTTAAGTAAATGAACTAAAACATATGCATCAATTATTCCAGCAACTAGTTAATTAAAGAAGCATAATTAAATGAACTTAACTCATGCATCAATAAATAATCCTTGATGCGATCTCGGTTTAGTAGTTTAGTCTGAGTCGATTGTTTGCCCGATCATTGAACAAAGAAGTGTGTCCTGGTTTTAATGTTTGGTCAGGAATAGGTTAAGTTTGGGTTTATGGAAATCAAGTTGGATCGAAATAGGGATGGTAGATGTGTTTAGGTTAGGTTAGAAAGAAATGGTTTAAATTTGGTCGAAGATGGTTTAGGTTTAGGCTCGGAATGGTTTAGGATTAGGTATGAAAATGATTTAGGTTTAGGTTTGAAGTGATTTAGGTTAGGTAAGATTTGGTTCTGATTTGGTCGAAATGAAATGGATGGAAAGTTTAGTTGATGGATAGGAATTGGTAAGGATTGGCTCAAAAGGTCAAGAATGAACCAACACTAAAATTGAGTGTTGACCTGAGACTTATAGGACCTTAAGTTGCTCGAAATGGTAAATTTGGGAGCTTGACCCGATACTTATGTAAGTATGAACCAAAGGTAGAAAGGTTGAATGCCACACTCAGTTTAAGGAGTGATAAGTTCAAAAAGGAGACTCGGGTAGATGCCACTAGAAGCTAGATAAGTCTTACGGGTCTCGAACGAAATTTGAGAGAAAGTGACTCACAAATTCGGTAGCAATTCATTAACAAATTGTCAAAAAGTTCTTTTACAAAATGAAATAACAACTATTTATAGGCAAGCTTAGGCTAGCTGAATAGTCAACAACAAACCTAAAAACTAAGTAAATAAATTCATTAAATTGCCATAGTAAGATTCGGCTGAATGGGGAGCTCCAAATGAATAGCTTAAAGCTTAAGCAAATGCACTTGAAAAGATGAATGCATCAGGAGACCAATGGCCAAGTCTAGGTTCAACCATAGCCTTGAATGGCTCATTGAATTTGTGTCTTTTGGCTGAATGGTGATGAGCATTAAAGATGGTCTTTGAATAGCCAAATGAGTGTGAAAGGTCAGCCTTGAAGAGTCCTTTAGGTGTGAACACGATCAGCTGAATGGTCATTGGTGTGAACACCAAGTGTGAACGGCATGATGCTGTTTTGGGAAATGGATCGGCCATACTTGGGAAATTCATGGGGCTGCTGTTCCTTGGCCGAATGGTCACTTGGAAGAAAGAAAACAATAACTCACTCCTTTAAATGCCGTTCATGCATGGAACCTGCACCAAAAATTCAATCATTAATTCATAATACATGCATATGTGCCGTCCAATATGTGTACATGCAACAACAATCAAAGGTAAGTTATAACATATTAAAATCAGCAACAAGACACATTAATTAGTTGTAATGAAACAGACACATTTATGTTGCGTAATAACTAAAACATATTAAAAACATGCATGAAACACATTTAACATAAATAATTAAATTTGTCAAGATTTAAATAATTAAACACTAACAATTAATTAATCTGAATTAAATAATTTAACTAACTCAAATAATTTATTCCAGCAGCTATATTAATTCGAAAAATTAAATTAAGCTGGATTTGAGCTGGTTCGAGTTCATTGAGCTGAAATGGAGTTAGGATCAGCTTGCAAAAAGTTGTACAAAGAGTTCATGGAGCTGGCCCAAATGTGCTCAACGTTGCCAGCTAAAATCTCATCCCATATTTGATGACCTAAAGCCGATAAAGCTTCCTTGAATTGCTTAGCAGAAGCTCCCGTAATTGGTTCTTGAGGAAGCACTATAGGATCTTTGCTAGAGCGAGGTTCATTGTGGGGCGTGGTCGCATTAATCCTAGTAACTAGATTAATTAAGAGCAACACTTGTTAAATAAAGTTCAACAAAAACACTTACTAATTAAACTAAGATGAGTTGAATAAATGTCCAACGACTCATTTATTAAACTAAGATGCTTAAATTCATGGTTTGAAATGCAAACTAAATGAACAAATGAGTTACTTAATGCAAGACTTACTTTAATGATGCAGACTTAAACTAACATGGTAGTTACATAATGCATGTCATTATTTATGATGCATACTTAACTAGCATGGAAGTTACATAATGCATAACTTTATTAAATGCAGAACACACAAAGTGCAAGTCTAAAATTAAAAATACGCAAACTTATTAATTTAAATAAAACTAAATTGAATTAAAAAAAAGACCTTAAAAACATTGGCCCAATAATCAATCAGGCCAAAGAGATGTTTCATCTTGCACTTGGCCCCTTCAAGTTTAGGCCAATCCCGATGTCGTCGAGATGTATCAAAACATGATGCGACCAGGTTCGCATCAGAGCATGCGCCCGCTAGTGCATGAACATTGGGAGTTGATTTCAACTAGATATTCATGTATTTTCCAGCTTCAATGAAGCCAATTTAATGAAGAACATGCACCCGATTGTGCATGTATTTTTGAGTGTTGTTTTGTGCATTCACTCAACTGATTGTTCATGCATCCATTGCCAATAGTTGTAAGCTGGTTAGCTAAACATTTCAAAAGATCATTTGGTGCTTGCTGTTCACACTCAAAGCCTCTTCATAACCGGGGTTTCACATGTAAAGGGACCATTCAGCTAGCCATATAAAGATCATCGTGAATTCTCATTAAGGCCGAATGCATGTACAAGTACATTCAAGGAATCTTGAAACACATGCCATCATTTTTGGTGCATGTGACCGTTCATATGAAGGAGTCAAATACATGGATTCATGCATTTGATGTTTGGCTGAATTCAAAGGATCATCCATATGCATGAACGGCAAGGGGAGGAATTTTACATCAAAATGGAAACATTAAATGTGATCATTCATGAATCTACTCAAGAGTAATGAATTTATCCATCCATACACTTCCTAAGGGGGACGACTTGTGATACGAACTCGTTTTTGAATGATTCGAGTCGTATGTGTGTGGCCGACCGTGAATTTGAGTAAAGCTAAGTTTGTTTCAACAGAATAGATGAAAGGCTCCAAACAAAGGTTTTAAAAGGAAGAAGGTTTAACAATGAATGGAAAGTTCGGCTAAAGGCAGAGAATGAACCAACAATAGAGATTGTTGACATGAATCTCAAAGTAGCTCTTAGGTGGATGTCAGTTTAGGAAAGTCAGCAAAGAACCTTGACCCGCTATCAAATGTGATAGTAACCAAAGGTATAATAAACACCACACCAAATGTGACAAGTTCAGTTTAGCAAAGGAAGAAAACAAGATAACTTGATAAGTCAATTCAGTCTCGAAAAGAACAAGGAGAATTGGAAATCTCACAAGTTTCAATTTTAACATAAATTCAGCAACAGATCCTTACAATTAGCTGATTACAAGTATTTGTAAGACTAAATAAGGCCTAGCTGAAAAGTCACAATTATTCAGCTTAAATGAGCTGAAATTAACTTAATCATTAAGCACAAACTCTTGAAATTCCTGGCCTAAGTAAATGATGTGATCCCGGCCGCATCATGTTACGACACAACTCGACGACATCGCGATTGGCCCAAACTTGAGGGGCCCAAGTGCAAAATGAAGCTTTTAATTTTAGTTTGTTAATTTGGTTGCTGGAGTAAGAACTTTAATTTATTTATTTTTGTGTATTTAATTATGTTTTAGTTTGTACATCATTAATATGCATCTTTAATTAATGTCCTACATTATTAATCTACATCTCTTAACTTTGACATGCATTATCTAACTCCTATGTTAGTTTAAGTTTGCATAAGTAACTCATTTGTTCATTTAGTTTGCATCCTAAACCTTGCATTTAAGCATCTTAGTTGTTTAATATGTTTGAGTTTGTTTATATAAGTATGTTATTTAATTGGTCGTAACATTTTAATGCATAAATTAAAGTGTGCTTATTTTCATTTTAAATAAGGTGATTTAAATTGCATGTTCAATTAATTTGTGTGCATGAGTGTTATTAAATATGTTGTTTTTATTAGTGTTTTAAGTTACTATTTAATCCTAAATATCTATTTTGCAGGTGACTTTTCATATGATTAAAGACTCTTCAAAGTGGGACAATTTCAGAGCTTTTAAAAGATCATTAAGGAGGCTATTTAATGGACCAAAAGAGACTCTTCAAGTATGAAAATTTTTAGAGTCATAAGTCTTCATCATGGTGCCATTTAAGAGGATGTTACACAAGCTTTTAGCATGTGGTTACAAGGGAGCTTAAGGGACATCAATCAAAGACATTAAGGATGCTTAAAGTTTTCATTAAGGAGAATTGACATGCCTTTTCAACTACATCAGGTTCCAATGAAGAGACATGACTAATTGGCTTCCTTACATGAGTTTAATATGAAATTAAAGCTTGTAATAACTTTATTTAATTACTGAAGGTGAAAGGTCACAAATAGATATTTGAACAGTCATAATAATGCCTAAAAATAGTTTGTAAGAAGACATTGTTTGAGGTTAGATAACTTTTCAATTTTGATCAAATTTTATGAACTCTCTGTTCTTGAGTGAGTTTATCTCGTCTCCAAATTTTGTACAAGTCTGATGCGATCCGGCTGGGTTGATTGAGTCGAATTCACTTAATTGCCTGATCGTCGACGAGAAGTTGCGTTCGTTGTTGAATTGGATATAGCTTTATGGAAATGTTTGAACGGAAGTAATTAAAATGGGTTCAAAGATGGCTTGGTTTTGGAGATGGATAGGTTCGGTTTTAACAAAGAAAATAACTTGTAAGTTGATCGATAAAAATGGGATGGAATACGAACTCAAGCATCAAGATTTATTCAATACTATGTAGATTATTGCCCCGGGACTTATATTGCTTAAGGTGGGATAAATGGAATATCGAAGATGGACCTTGACCCATTACTTATGAAGAAGTAAGAACCAAAGGTATTAAAAGGTGGATGAACGCCACACCAGGACAGTGATAAGTTCAAAGAGTCGGGTTGACACCACTAGCTAGCTAGATAAGTCAGAACGAGACTCGAACGAAATAAGAGAAGAGGTAACCTCACAAGAACAAAAGTTCTATTAAGTTTAATTGATCAAATTCTGTAACCTTTTACAATAAACAAGTAAACTATTTATAAGCAAAGACTAAGCTAGCCGAATAGTCACATACAATCCTTAAAAATTAAGCAAATGAATTAAATTAATTTAGCTAGCAAGATTCGGCTGAATGGGAGCTCCAATGGTCAGCTTCTAGAATGAGCAATGGATTTGGAAGCTTGGAAAGATGCATGGCAGCCACTAGGTTAGGTTAATAGGCTTAAATAAGCTCAATTAATTGGCAACTTTTGCTGAGAAGTGACCAGCAACTAAATGAGGTAATGAGCAGCCATTCAAGGTATGAAAACTCAGCTTTGAATAGTCATTGACTGTGAACACTATGAACTGAACAGCCAAGATGAATCCAGCAATGTGAAAGAAATAAATGGCAGCTTTGGTGATACGAGCTCGTTTCGGATGCAATGGCGAGTCGTAATGGATTCCTGATCGAAATTAGGTAGTGTTGACTTTAAACGATTTCAGGTCTTTGCGTTTTAAAAGTTGTATGACTAAAGAAGCAAATGTGTTTGTTAAATGATGATTGTTGGGTTATTCAATGAAACAAGAACGAACCCCTATTAGAAAATAAGGACCCGGGCTTAAAACATTTCAAAGAAAAAGGGATGAATATGAATAAAACCGAGACCCTCTATTTATCAAAATAGAAACCTTCGATATAATTTTGAACGCCACACCAAGGGTGATAAGTTCGGAATCAAAGTAAGATTGACGCCACTTGTGAAGATAAGTCAATTGAGCTTTGGAGAATAAATAGAGTGAATTAACTCACCAAAAATATAGTTCATTCAGAATTTTGGCAAAAGGTTCTTTTACAAGAAAATCAGCAACTATTTATAGCCTAAAAGTCTAGTAACCGAATGCACAAGTTCATGACTTAAAAACTAAGTAATCTTGAAATAAATTCCAGGTTTTGATTCATTGGATGGCTGTAGCAAAGATTCAGCTGAATGGAGATCAATGGGAAGCTTCTAAATTAAGCAAATGAATTTGGAGATTCATGCAGCAGCTAAATTTGGTTAATGAGTTTAATGGACTCATTCAATAAGCAACTTTTGCTGAAAAATCACCAGAATTAAAGAGGGAACTTGAGCAGCCAATTCAGGTGTGAATGGAAGGTTTTGGAAAGCCCTATGGTGTGAATAAGCTGAACCGAATAGCCAAGGTGTGAACGGTTGGCGTGAAATGCATTAGGCTACTTTGGGAAGATAATTGGCCAACCTTGAAGATTGATATGGCTGCTAACTCCTGGCCGAATAGTTGTCTTGAATAATCCCAAATTAGTTCATCTTTAATGCATGAAATGTACCAGCTGCAAATGCATCTCCCCATGCATGAATCTACATGCCTGAATCTGTCCAATATATCTTCAAATTCGGCTGCACCTAAACAACACACATGAACTTAATTAAATTAAACAAATGAACTAGTTTAAAACATAATGTAAACATTCTAATTAACACTGTGACAACTTAAATATTAACTAAACATGACACATAAATTCAGCTGGATAGTTTTAACACATGTATTAAATTAAAACAAACTTAATTAAATCAAGACATATTTAATTTAACTAAGATAAGACAAATTAAACACTTATATTAATTAAAGACAAATTAATAAGTTGTTGTAAAACTTAAGTAAATGCTTAATTTAAATGGTCCAAATTCTAACAGCAAATATATTAGCTGGAACGAAATTCAGCTTCCCAAAAAATGAAAATATTGACTTCGTTTTTGAGCTCCTTGCTTTCACTTTCCCATGTTCGTTCCTACATTGCTGAAATAGCTTCCTTAAATTGTTTGGCTCGAGCTCACGTTATCGGACCAATTGGCAACTTGATGGCCTCTTGTTCGAACTCCCATTGGTTCATAGGCAAGCTCACATCATTCCCCTCCTCTTCAGAACAATTTGTCCTCAAATCACAATCTGCATCAAATAGAGACAAATCAGAACCGTTAAAGGTCGCACTAACATTGTATTCACCAGGCAAGTCCAGCTTATAAGAATTATCGTTAATTCTTTCAAGGACTTGAAACAGTCCATCCCCTCTCGAAAGAAGTTTAGATCATCTTTGCGTAGGAAATCTCTCCTAGTGCATATGCACCCAAACCCAATCTCCCGGCTCAAACACAACACACTTCCGACCTTTGTTAGCTTGTTGTTCATACTTCTTAGTATTGGCTTCAATATTGTCTCGAACTCGTTGGTGCAATTGCTTGACATAATCAGCCTTGCGTTTTCCATCTACATGCACAAGTTGGTTAGTAGGCAAAGGCATTAAATCAAGCGGCGTTAATGGATTGAAACCATAAACAATTTTGAAAGGAGAAATTTTGGTAGCTGAGTGAACAACTCGATTATATGCAAACTCCACATGCAGTAAACAATCTTCCCAAGCCTTAAAAATTTTCTGGATGATTGCTCGAAGTAATGTAGACAAAATTCGGTTGACCACTTCGGTTTGGTCATCCGTTTGCAGGTGGCAAGTGGTAGAAAACAGTAGCTTGGTTTCGAGTCGCCCCCATAGTGTCCTCCAAAAATGGCTAAGAAATTTCACGTCACGATCGGACACTATTGTCCTAGGCATGCCATCCAACCTGACAACTTCTTTGAAAAATAAATTAGTAATATTCACGGCATCATCATTTTTATGACATGCTATAAAATGGGTCATTTTAGAAAACCTATCCATAACTACAAATATTGAATCTCGGCCATTTTTACTCCTTGGTAAACCTAGCACGAAAACCATGGAGATATCAGACCAAGGGGTTTCAGGAATGGGTAATGGCTTATACAAATCGTAGGGCTTTATTCGAGACTTAGCCCGCTTGCATGCAATGCATCGATTACAAAATCGTTCAATGTCTCGTCGGATCTTGGGCCAAAAGAAGTGTTCGTGGAGTGTAGCTAAAGTCTTGGCAACTCCGAAGTGCCCCATCAACCCACCACTATGCGCTTCTTCAATCAACACCTCCCTAACGGATCCTTGGGGCATGCAAAGTTTTCCCTCTCGGAATAAGTACCCATCATGTCGATAGTACTTCTCTAGGCTCCCTTTTCGTATAACCTGAAGAATTCACCACAGTCAGTATCATTGACATATAAATCCTTAAGAAATACAAACCCCATCAATTTAGCATCCAAAATATTTAACAACGCATACCTTCGAGAGAGTGCATCAGCCACTACGTTTTCTTTACCTTTTTTATATTTAATAACATAGGGAAAATATTCGAGAAATTCTACCCACTTAGCGTGCTGCTTGTTCAACTTGTGCTGCCCTTTCAAATACTTTAAGGATTCATGATCGGTGTGTATTACGAATTCTTTGGGCCAAAGATAGTGCCGCCACGTTTCTAAGGCTCGAATCAACGAATAGAGCTCCTTATCGTACGTCGGATAGTTTAGTACGGTGCCACTGAGTTTCTCACTAAAATATGCGATAGGGCGTCCGTCTTGCATCAACACGGCTCCAATGCCTAAACCTGATGCATCACATTCTAACTCGAAAGTTTTATCAAAATTTGGCAATGCTAACAAAGGTGCATGAGCTAAACAATCTTTAATTTTCATAAAAGCCTTTTCTTGTTCTTCTCCCCATACAAAGTTAGAATTCTTACGGATAACCCCAGTTAATGGCGCGGCCAATGTGCTAAAGTTTGGCACGAACCGACGATAAAAGCTAGCTAATCCGTGGAAACTTTGAACTTGGGAGACATTTGTCGGACGGGGCCATTCTTGAATTGCCTTAACCTTCTTATTGTCAACTTCAAGGCCCTTCGAGCTAACAACGAAACCTAGAAACACAATCTTCTTAGTACAAAAATCACATTTCTTCAAGTTAGCATTGTCTCTTTTCTCAAAACTTCTAAAACAGCCTTTAAATGTGTTACATGGTCATCCAAGGTCTTGCTATAAGTCAAAATATCGTTGAAATATACTACGTAAGATCTACCAATAAAAGGTCTTAAAATGTGATTCATAAGTCTCATGAATGTGTTTGCTGCAGTTGTTAAGCCAAATGGCATAACGAGCCACTCGTAAAGTCCATGCTTCATCTTGAAAGTAGTCTTCCACTCATCACCTTCGCGCATACGTATTTGGTGATATCCGCTTTTGAGATCAATTTTTGAAAACAAACTTGTGCCACTCAATTCATCAAGCATATCATCCAATCGCGGTATAGGATGTCGATACTTGATGGTTATCTTGTTTATAGCGCGACAATCTACGCACATTCTCCACGTTCCATCCTTCTTAGGAACAAGCAAAACAGGAACGGCGCAGGGACTAAGGCTTTCACGCACATAGCCCTTCTCAAGAAGTTCATTCACTTATTTTTGTAGTTCTTTTGTTTCTTCAGGATTGCTCCGAGTTTGGAATCGCGGCTCCCGGCACCAAATCTATTTGATGTTCCATTCCACGAATAGGTGGTAACCCACTCGGGATTTTTTCCAGGAATACGTCTCTAAATTCCTGCAACACAGACAAAACAGAAAAGGGTAACTTGTCATCAAATTCATTAGTACCAAGCAGACTTTCCTTGTACAAAAGAACCAACAATGTTTGTTTTAACAACATCGATTTCCTGACTTCTCTTTCTTTTACATACAAACTCTTTTTTTCATTCTCATCACTCGTCTCTTTTTGTTTTTCTTTTGCATCGTTCTCTCTTTTTTTATCACTCATTTTTTTGCTTTTCTTCTTTTCTACACTCTTTTCTTTATTCTTTTCATTTTTTTGTTCTCGCTCATTTTCTTTTGATTTTTTTAATGGAACTCCTTATTTTGAGCTCATCTTCATAATCTTGTTTGGGTGTTAGCGGAGCTAACGTCACCGTTTGTACCAAATGTTTAAAGGTAAATCGATTTGTGTATCCATCATGAATCACACATTTTTCAAATTGCCAGGGCCGTCCAAGAAGACGATGTCCTGCATGCATCGGCACAACATCACACATCACTTCGTCTTGATATTTTCCAATTGAAAATGAAATAAGCACTTGCTTTGTCACCTTAAGTTCTCCACCATCATTAAGCCATTGGAGCTTATACGGATGGGGATGTTTGGTGGTGGCCAACCGGAGTTTCTCCACCATCAATGTACTAGCCACGTTCGTACAGCTTCCTCCATCGATTATGACACAACAAATCTTACCTTGCACTTGAATCGCGTATGGAAGATATTTTCACGTTGTTGTTCATTTTCAACGCCTTGCAAAGTAAGGCTTCTTTTCACAACTAAAATTTCTCCATTTTCGGCTTGTTCTACTTCTTTTTCATCTTCGAGTTGTTCAATTGCCTCATTCTCTTGTTCACTTTTAGATTCAATCTCTCCATCGTCTCGAACGAACATCGCATTCCAGTTTGGACATTGGCTCGCGATGTGACCCCTTCCAAGACATTTGAAACACTTTATGTCTCGGGATCTATTTGGTTGGGCTTCCATCTTTCCCTTACCCGTTTCAGCATTCGGTTTGTTGAACTTGGTTGCACCACTCACTTCTTTAGTTCGGCTTGGTATGTCACGTTTGTTGGTCACTTGCCCCCACCTAGATGTTGAAGAAGTATTAGGGAAAGTTCGTGATGTACCTTTTCTTTTAAGTTGTTTCTCAACCTTTATGGCCATATGGACCATGACAATGACCTCGACGTAGTGGTGTAGTTCTACGATATTTGTAATGTCACGGTTAAGGTCGGTAAGAAATCGTGCCATGGTGGCTTCTCGATCTTCTTCCACCTTAGCACGGATCATGGGCACTTCCATTTCCTTGTAGTAATCCTCCACGGTTCGTTGGCCTTGAGTTAAACTTTGTAACTTTTGATACAACTCCCGATGGTAGTAAGCCAGAATGAATTGTTTTCTCATTATTGCCTTCATTTCCACCCATATAGACACGGGGCATTCACCATTGCATCGTCGTTTCAAAGTGAGTTGATCCCACCATATTATGGCATAGTTAGAAAATTCTATAGCAGCTAGTTTAACCTTCTTGCTCTCCGAGTAATTATGACACTCAAAGACTAATTCAACCTTCTTCTCCCATTCAAGATAGGCTTCAGGATTCAACCTTACTTGGAAAGCAGGAATCGCCATCTTAATGTTCTTTAAGTCATCATCAGGCCACTCTCGATCTCTTTGTTCCCGTGCTTGATGACCTCGTCTCCTTTCGCTTTGCCGCGACGCTTGTTCACTTTCTACGTCACTTGGTTCGTATAAGTCATTTGCATGTTGCCAAGGACGTTCTTGCTCTATTCTTGGAATCATAGGCATGTTCGCACGTTAACTTCATACATCCATTTGTTCCATTCGTTCATTGAGGGAATCGAATTGGGGTTGGAACAATCGGGAGATTTCTCGTACAATGGCTTGCACTTGAAGGTCGGGCACTCCTCCTCCGGGAACATTCCTTCTTGGTTGAAGGTTTACTCCTCCACCAGCGGCATTCGAAGCTCCTCCACTTGTTGCTCGACGTTCCGAACTCCTAGACATGATGATTAAAATAAGAAAATTTCCTCACCACAAAACCTCACAAAGTCTCTCACAAGAAAAAAATTCACTCCTCTTGTGTTTTCACTCAACTTTGGCTTTTACCTTGATGTAATCTCTCGTGCCTTTTACCTCTCAAATCCAACTCTCAATATTCTAAAAAGCTACCTTAGACTTATCCACAACTTGTGGGTCGGCTTCAAAGGGCTAATACAAAGGAATTATGATATGGTTTAGGATAGGCTCGAAAGAAGAAATTTGGTTTTAAGATATGGCGTAAAGAACGAAACACTACTTGAAAAGAGTATCAATTGTTCGAGCAATAATCAACACTTTCAAATTTTTTTAATCGAATTCTTTTTTTTAAGTAAGATTTTTTTAAATTTCGTATATATATATTCTTTCATTTTTTTAAATCTAATTTTTTTTGTTTTTTTTTCAATTTTTTTTGTTTTGAACCACAATTACGTACCTAATTTAACTAGCTCTGATACCAACTGATACGATCTCGTTTCGGATGTAATGACGAGTCGTAATGGATTCTCGATCGAAATTAGGTAGTGTCGACTTTAAATGATTTCAGGTCTTTACATTTTAAAAGTTGTATGAGTAAAGAAACAAAGGTGTTTGTTAAATGATGTTGTTGGGTTATTCAATGAAACAAGAACGAACCCCTATTAGAAAATAAGGACCCGGGCCTAAAACGTTTCAAAGAAAAAGGGATAAACATGAATAAAACTGAATTTGGAGATTCATGCAGCAGCTAAATTCGGTTAATGAGTTTAATGGACTCATTCAATAAGCAACTTTTGCTGAAAAAACACCAAAATTAAATAGGGAACTTGAGCAGCCAATTCAGGTGTGAATGGACGGTTTTGGAAAGCCTCATGGTGTGAACAAGCTGAACCGAATAGCCAAGATGTGAACGGTTGGTGTGAAATGCATTAGGCTACTTTGGGAAGATAATCGGCCAACCTTGAAGATTGATATGGCTGCTAACTCTTGGCCGAATAGTTGTCTTGAATAATCCCAAATTAATTCATCTTCAATGCATGAAATGTACCAGCTGCAAATGATCTCCCCATGCATGAATCTACATGCATGAATCTGTCCAATGTATCTTCAAATTCGGCTGCACCTAAACAACACACATGAACTTAATTAAATTAAACAAATTCAGCTGAACTAGTTTAAAACATAATGTAAACATTCTAATTAACATTGTGACAACTTAAATATTAACTAAACATGACACATAAATTCAGTTGGACAGTTTTAACACATGTATTAAATTAAGACAAACTTAATTAAATCAAGACATATTTAATTTAACTAGGACAAGACAAATTAAACACTTATATTAATTAAAGACAAATTAATAAGCTGTAGTAAAACTTAAGTAAATGCTTAATTTAAATGGTCCAAATTCCAGCAGCAAATATATTAGCTGGAATGAAATTTAGCTTCCCCAAAATTGAAAATATTGACTTCGTTTTTGAGCTCCTTGCCTTCACTTTCCCATGTTCGTTCCAACATTGCTGAAATAGCTTCCTTAAATTGTTTGGCTTGAGCTCGCGTTATCGGACAAATTGGCAACTTGATGGCCTATTGTTCGAACTCCCCATGGTTCACAGGCAAGCTCACATCATTTGGAGTAGGAAAGATTAGCTCCCTTGGCCGAATAGTCAGATAGGAATGTTCAAAATTCAGTTCACCAATTTGATGACATTCCATGCATGTATCGCCAGGTACATTGAACCCATCATGCATGCACCTTGCTTAATGTATTCCCACATTCGGCCAACCTACACAAAGATGAATGAACTTAAGTAATGCAAAATTCAGCTGAACATAATTAAGAATATAACCTGGACAAATTAAAAACACATAATTAAAACTAAACACACTTAATTGAATTAAGATAAGACGAATTAAAAACATGCAATGACACAAACTTATTTATGAGCTGTAGTAATTAGGACAACTTAATATCATGCAATAAACACAAATTTGATAATGTTTGTCTAGATCTAAACCAATTAAATACCGAATATAAATTGAGCTAAATAAATTAACATATTAATTTATTTCAGCAACTATGTAATTGGATAAATGAAATTGAGCTGAAACAAAAATTATCGAGCTGAAATTGAGCTAGTTCGAGCTCTTGGAGCTGGAAATGAGTTTAATGGAGCTCAACGAGATGGAATTGAATTAATTCAGCTCGCATGGGTTTGCAAGCAATGCTTAGGGAGCTGGTCCAAAAGTGTGCCCGGGGCGTGGTCGTATTATCCCCTCCCTCTTTAAAGCGATCTGTCCCCAAATCGGGCCATTTGCTCGTGAAAAATATTTCTTCCTCACAAACCCCTTTGCTGATGATTGGAACAAAGTTGCTCCCAAGAACATGAAAATCAAACATAACTCGAAAAGAAAACAGATTGTATTCATACCCTCCCTCTTTAAGAGGGAACCATTTTAGAGTGTCACCTACACGAGAATGGAATGAATTAAGGACACTAATAATTATAAACACAAAGGATCTTTTCAGATTCTTATTCAAAATTGGGATGCTTAACCCAATGTCAGGATCAAAAATGAAAATCGGCCTTACCTTTCTAAAATGAATCAAAAAGTTCATAGATAGAAACAAACCCAATCCACAAAACAGTCGAAAGACATAATCTCGAAGGTCAGAATTACAAAATCCAAGCCCTTTTAACAAGAACAAAGAATTACACAATTTTGATACTCACCTTGGCTTGACGTCAACTTAGGAATATATACCCTGGGTTTAAAAACGTGATTTTCATCAGTCGTTTCGCAACGCTACAAAAATTTCATCTTCACCAAGACATCACACATGTCAAACAAATAGGATTTAGGCATACATACATTCGAGCAATCAAACCCTTCATATTTCATTTGCACACGTAAACATGGAAATTTCACACCACAAATTAGATAATTCACATGATCAACACAAGCAAAGAGATTAGATGTCAACTTTTTATCACACAAGCCCAAATTTTGTTTGTGTTGTTTTAATCTTGCTTCATCATCGAACTTGTCAACATGAGACATATCTGGAGGAAAATTCTTCAAACCATCATCCCAATCAAAGTCATCACCAATCAAAAATTGATACTTAGACAAATCGAGATAGGAAAGTCTTTTACTAACTAAGTCTTTGGCAATTTCACCATTATCATGCATGTGAATTTGTTGAAGCTCAACTAACATAGAACCCTTGCCGTGCTTACCTTTAGGCGCTGGTGGACTAGGGTCAGTTACGGTCTTACCTTCCTCGACTAATCGAAATCATCTCTCCTCAGAAAAGTATTGAAGTTGAAATTTATCAATGAGATTTCGAGAAACCTGGAAAGTACAAACAATACAAGGAGAACTAACAGGACGATTAGTAAAAACACTCTTCGCTTTTTCACGTTCATCTTTTTCGCTTATTTCTTTTTCCAACTCATTTTCAAACCTTCTTTCTTTTATCATATCACTCATTTCTTTGGTGCTCTCATTTATTTCTTCAATCTCATTTTCAATTTTGTTTTCTTTCTCACACTCATCTCATTTTTCTTTCATTTCTTTTTCTTTTTCATTTTCTCGCTCGCACACTTTTTCTTTTTCTTTTTCACTTTCTTTTTCTTTTTCTTGTTTTTCGTTTTTATTACAATGTGAGGACGATACAAAAGAATCAAAAAGATAATCGTTTGGCTCAAAGAAAGAGACAGTATTTTCGTAGGCTTCTCGTTCATTTCTTCGAGAAGAATCCTTCGGGAAGGACTTCTTTGAAGTGTACGAGGAATAACTCGTCCTTTCTCGTTCGTCATATCGAAAAGTCGTAAGCTCGAAGATTTCTTCTCTTTGTCACAAATTTCTTGACGAGTAGGAATCCCGATAAGATTTTTTTTGCAGATAGTCTTTGGATGTGTATGATCTCGATTCTGTTTCTCGACCTGGAGGGGTTTGTTTTCGTCAGGCCTTTTCCACCACTTGGTCCAAACGTCTTCGTAATGGACTTAGATTTTCCTCCAACATTCTGCCCATCTCGTTCACCAAGTATTGAAAGTCATCAGCAGAGAATTCTTCTCGAGACATGATTTTATTGCTGAAAAAGAATAGTGATTAAAACAAAACAACAATTAAATACCTCACCACTAAAATCTCACGTTTCACTCGCAAAGAAATTTGGATGGCACTCCACTCGTGTTTACACTCAATTTTTGGCTTTTTCTTTTGATGTAATTCACTCGTGCCTTTTACCACTCGACCTCGTCTCACAATTTTGTAATTTATCTCGGTAGACTTAATTTGCTGCTTGAGGGTCGGTTTCAAAAATGGGTAACAAAGGGAATAATGAAATGGTGTAAGGTAGGCTGAAACGAAATAAAATCAAGGCTAAGTGTTGCGTTGGGGAAGTAGATAAGAAGAAGAAGAACTCACTTGTTCGGAATTCAAAAGATGAATAAACCTGGAATTTTTTTTCAACACTTTACTTTTTTTGACACTCTTGAAACACGTTCGACTCTTCGTAATCCAACATTCACAGATGAATAAATTGATGCACTTGTAGAGACATGTTTACCTTTTCGTTTATCATCTCGGAAGGACTCAAATTCGGAGTTTGCTTCTCTTGGTCTCGAACGCCTTGTTGAATAAAAGTCTTGATAAGAGTCTCTTGTTGAATATTCGTTGGATGTTCGTCTTCTTGGCACTCTCAGTTCTGCCCTTTCACTTGAATTAAGTTGTCCTTGTTTCGCTCTTTTCTCCACTCGATCCAATCGATCATGCAATTTATCAAATTTTGATTTCACCATTCTACACATCTCTTGCATCAAATATTGAAATTCTGATTCGAAAAATTCTTCTCGAGACATGATTATTCACTAAAAGAAGAAATGTTAAAAGAATAATAACAGAAAATTAGATACCTCACCACAAAATCCTCACTAATTCTCTCGAAAAGGAAATAATGATTTTCACTCGCACTCGTGTTTACACTCAATTTTTGGCTTTTTCTTTTGATGTAATTCACTCGTGCCTTTTACCACTCGACCTCGTCTCACAATTTCATAATTTATCTCGGTAGACTTAATTTACTACTTGAGGGTCGGTTTCAAAAATGGGTAACAAAGGGAATAATGAAATGGTGTAGGGTAGGCTGAAACAAAATAAAACCAAGGCTAAGTGTGGCGTTGGGGAAGTAGATAAGAAGAAGAAGAACTCACTTGTTCGAAATTCAAAAGATGAATAGACCTGGAATTTTTTTTTCAACACTTTACTTTTTTTGACACTCTTGAAACACGTTCCCCTCTTCGTAAGCCAACCTTCACAGATGAATAAATTGATGCACTTGTAGTGACATGTTTACCTTTTCGTTTATCATCTCGGAAGGACTCAAATTTGGAGTTTGCTTCTCTTGGTCTCGAACGCCTTGTTGAATAGAAGTCTTGATAAGAGTCTCTTGTTGAATATTCGTTGGATGTTCGTCTTCTTGGCACTCTTAGTTCTGCCCTTTCACTTGAATTAAGTTGTCCTTGTTTCGCTCTTTTCTCCACTCGATCCAATCGATCATGCAATTTATCAAATTTTGATTTCACCATTCTACACATCTCTTGCATCAAATATTGAAATTCTGATTCGAAAAATTCTTCTCGAGACATGATTATTCACTAAAAGAAGAAATGTTAAAAGAATAATAACAGAAAATTAGATACCTCACCACAAAATCCTCACTAATTCTCTCGAAAAGGAAATAATGATTTTCACTGCTTTTCGTGTTTACACTCAATTTTTGGCTTTTCTTTTGATGTAATTCACTCGTGCCTTTTACCACTCGACCTCGTCTCACAATTTCATAATTTATCTCGGTAGACTTAATTTACTACTTGAGGGTCGGTTTCAAAAATGGGTAACAAAGGGAATAATGAAATGGTGTAGGGTAGGCTGAAACAAAATAAAACCAAGGCTAAGTGTGGCGTTGGGGAAGTAGATAAGAAGAAGAAGAACTCACTTGTTCGAAATTCAAAAGATGAATAGACCTGGAATTTTTTTTTCAACACTTTACTTTTTTTGACACTCTTGAAACACGTTCCCCTCTTCGTAAGCCAACCTTCACAGATGAATAAATTGATGCACTTGTAGTGACATGTTTACCTTTTCGTTTATCATCTCGGAAGGACTCAAATTTGGAGTTTGCTTCTCTTGGTCTCGAACGCCTTGTTGAATAGAAGTCTTGATAAGAGTCTCTTATTGAATATTCGTTGGATGTTCGTCTTCTTGGCACTCTCAGTTCTGCCCTTTCACTTGAATTAAGTTGTCCTCGTTTCGCTCTTTTCTCCACTCGATCCAATCGATCATGCAATTTATCAAATTTTGATTTCACCATTCTACACATCTCTTGCATCAAATATTGAAATTCTGATTCGAAAAATTCTTCTCGAGACATGATTATTCACTAAAAGAAGAAATGTTAAAAGAATAATAACAGAAAATTAGATACCTCACCACAAAATCCTCACTAATTCTCTCGAAAAGGAAATAATGATTTTCACTCGTACTCGTGTTTACACTCAATTTTTGGCTTTTTCTTTTGATGTAATTCACTCGTGCCTTTTACCACTCGACCTCTCTCACTTTTTCTTCCATACACGTTGAAAACATCTTCCATACACGTTGTCGGCTGCAAGGAAAGTTTGTTGTGTCATAATCGATGGAGGGAGTTGCACTAATGTGGCTAGTACAATGATGGTTGAAAAAACTAGGCTTGACCACCACCAAACACCCCATCCGTACAAATTGCAATGGCTCAACGACGGCGGAGAGCTAAAAGTGGCGAAGCAAGTCTTAGTCTCTTTTACTATCGGAAAATATCAAGACGAAGTATTGTGCGATGTAGTACCGATGCATGCGGGGCATCTCCTTCTTGGACGGCCCTGGCAATTTGACAAGCTTGCAATTCACGACGGATACACAAATTGGTACACTTTCAAGCATTTGGGACGAATAGTGACGTTAGCTCCGCTAACACCCAAACAAGTTTATGATGATCAGTTGAAGATGAGAACTTCCATTGAAAAATTACGAGAAAGTGAGCGAGAGAAAAGAAATGATAAAGAGAAAGAAAAGAGTCTAGAAAAGAAGAAAGGCAAAAAAATGAATGATAAAAAAGAGAGTTCAAAAAAAAAGAAAAGGAAAAAGAGACGAAGGATAAGAGTGAAAAAAAGAGTTTCTATATAAAAGAGAGAGGTATTCGAAAGTCTATGTTGTTGAAAAAAACTTTGTTGGTACTTATGTACAAGGAAAGTCTGATTGGTACTAACGAATTTGATAAGAAGTTACCCCCTTCTGTTTTGTTTTTGTTGCAGGAATTTAGAGATGTATTCCCGAAAGAAATCTCGAGTGGGTTGCCACCGATTCCTGGAATTGAGCACCAAATAGATTTTGTACCGGGAGCCGAGATTCCAAACTGTCCTACTTATCGGAGTAATCCTGAGGAAACAAAAGAACTATAAAAACAAGTTAACGAACTCCTTGAGAAGGGCTATGTGCGTGAAAGCCTTAGTCTCTATTTATTGCAATTCAGTCCCCAATCATTCCATTTATTTTCCAGCCTAATTAAAGCCTTCTAGAAGAGCTATTGACGTTCTCCATGCATGGGAAGCTTCAAGGAACCTTCCTCCAAAATTCTGGAATTTTCAAGCTACTTACTTAGCCCTTAAGATTGCCTATTCAGTTGCCATGTAATGCCTATAAATTCAGGCTGAAATCACTTTGTAAAGGACTTTTGAAACCTTAATGAATTGCTGTCAAATTTTTGAGAGAATTCTTCTCTTAAATTTTGTCCAAAGACTCTGTTGACTTATCTAACTAGTTAGTGGCGTCAACTCATTTTTGTTAGACTCAACTTATCACGAAATCGTGTGGCGTTCACCCAAAATTTTACCAAGGTTCCTATCTATTTTAGATAGTCGGTCAAGGTTTCCCAATTTGTACTAAAATACTTTAAGAACCTATAACATTTTGGGTCAACCTTTAACCAAAGCGTTGGTTCAATCTCGTTCTTAGGTTTTTGTTTTTAAACCTAATCACCAAGCTTCCAATTTCTTTCTTAACCGAAACTTCTAAATTAACTTAGCCTTCTTCTTTAAGCCTATCCTTGTCACCCTAAAACTCTACTTAGCCTAATATCTGACTCTTGATGCGATCTCAATTTAGTGGTTTAAGCTGAGTCGACTAGTTCCTAATCGTTGAACTAAGAAGTAAGACTTGGTTTTAAAGTTTAGATAAGAATAGGCTAAGTTTGGGTTTACGGAATTCAAATTGTCTCGAAGATAGAAATGGTAAATGTGTTTAGTTAGGCTAGAAGGAAATGGTTAAATTTGGTCGAAGACGGTTTAGGTTTAGGCACAAAATTATTTAAGTTTAAGTACGAAATGGTTTTTGGTTTAGGTACGATAATGGTATGCTTTTGGTCAAAATGAAATGAATGGATAGGAATTGGTATAAATGACTCAAAAGGTCAAGAATGAACCAACACTAAAGTTGAGTGTTGACCCGAAACTTATAGGACCTAAAAGAGTTCGAAATGGTAATTTGGAACCTTGACCCAATAGTTAGGTAAGTATGAACCAAAGGTATAAGGTTGAATGCCACACTCGATTTAGGGAGTGATAAGTTCAGAAATGATACTCGGGTAGACGCCACTAGATGCTAGATAAGTCTTAAGGGTCTCGAACGAAATTTGAGAGAAAAAATGACTCACAAATTCGGTAGCAATTCATTAACAATATGCCAAAAGTTCTTTTACAAAATGAAGTAACAACTATTTATAGGCAAAGCTTAAGCTAGCGTAATACAAGCTCATTTTGGGGTTGAAGATGAGTCGTAATGATTCCCGATCGAAATTAGGTAGTGTCGATTTAGAAGTTTCAAGACTATGGTTTCCAAAAGTTAAATGTTTTTGTGAAACAAGGTGTTTGATAGGTTTATGAAAGTTAGTGTCAAGTTGAAGGATGGTAAAGAAAGAATGGATATCCAATGAAACAAGAACGAACCCTTAAAAGCGATTAAGGACCCCGGCTTAAATTGTTTCAAGGAAAAGAAAGGTAACTTGTTTAAAACTGTGACCCTTTATTTAGCAAAATAGGAACCTTCGGTATTGTGATGAAAGACACACCTTATGGTGATAAGTTCAAACAAAGTCAGATTGACTCCACTAGTGATAGATAAGTCAACTTGAGCTCTGAAGAATTAGGAGAGTGAATTTAAACTCTCCAAAATATAATTTCATTCAAAATTGGCCAAAAGTCCTTACATAAACAAAATGAAAAACTATTTATAGTCTAATGGCTAGTAGCCGAATGGACAGATTCAAAGCTTAATAACTAAGCAAACATTGAATTAAATTCCAGCTTTAAGGCTGTAGCAAAGGTTCGGCTGAATGGAGACCAAGGAGTAGCTTCTAAGTTAAGCAAATGAATTTGGGGATTCATGGTAGCAACTAAATTTAGCTAATGAACTTTAATAGGCTCATTCTTTAAGCAACTCTTGCTCAAAAATCAGCATTTAAGGAGAACTTGAGCAGCCATTAGGAGTGTGAATGGACGATTTTAGAAGGTCTCATGGTGTGAAAACGGCTAAACCGATTGGTCATGGTGTGAACGGCTGGTGTGAAAACAATTCATGCTGCTTTGGGAAGAGAATCGGCCAAGCCTTTGTAGAGTTGAAGGCTGCTGACTCTTGGCCGAATGGTTACCTTGGGGACTGCCAAAAATAATTAGCTTTCATGAATTGTACCAGCTGCACATGCACCTTCCCATGCATGAATCTACATGTATGAACCTAGTCAATGTATCTTCAAATTCGGCTATACCTAGGAAACACATGAACCAAATTAAATTAAACTAATTCAGTTGAACTAAACATAATGTGAACACACTAATTAACATGTAGACAAATTAAATGAAAACTAAATAAGACAAATTAAATTCGGCTAAGGACCAGACATAATTAAAACATGTATTAATCTATGACAAATTTAATTAAACTAGTTCACATTTAATTCGACAATGACAAAGCATATTAAAAATACTTGTAATTATTTAGGACAAACTTATGAGCTGTAGTAATGTTTTAAATAAATGATTAATTTAAATATTCTAAAATTCCAGCAACCAAATTAGTTAGCTGAATAAAATTCAGCCGCCCTAAAATGAAAACTATTAGGCTTGTCCTTGAGCTCTTTGCTATGTTTTCCATATTCGGTCCACTAAAGCTAAGATAGCCTCCTTAAATTGCTTGGCACGAGCTTGCGTTATCGGGCCACTAGGCATCTTGATGGCATCTTGTTCGAGCTCCTCTTGGTTCGTAGCGAGCTCACATCATAGCAGAATAGTCAAATGTATTCTTAAGAATCAAGCAAACAAAATTCATTTAATGGTCCTAGCAAGGTTCGGCTAAATGAGGAGCTCCAATGGTCAGCTTCTAGAATAAGCAATGAACTTGGAAGCTTGAAAAGTGCATGGCAGCAGCTAGGTTCGGCTAATGTGCTTAAATGAGCTTATTTAAGTTGCAACTATTGCTAAAAAATGACCAGCAATTAAAGAGTTACTGAGCAGTCTTTTAAGGTGTGAAAGCTTTGAACCGAACAGCCAATACATGTGAAAATATGTCCAGCAATGTGAAAGGAATAAGTTCAACCTAATGGACAGCTTGGGAGTAGGAAACAACAGCCCATTTTGGCCGAATAGACACCTACGGTAATCAACCATCAGCACACCAATTTGAATGTGTTCTATGCATGGTGCTATCCAAGAGAATGTACCTGAAAATAATTCATGCAGCTGATTAATTAGGAGACATATTAAAAACAAATCAGTAAGACATAATAAATTAACTCAATAAAATTTGGCTCCACCTTGACAAATTAAAATGTAGCTGACAATTAAATACAAATTATTTGTGGCTGAACAAAGACAAATTAATTTCATGTCTTAACCTAGGATGAATTTAATAAGTATTAATTAAGAACACATTTAAGATTAAATAATTTAATGTGTGCAGATTTTAATTTAATTAATTCACTAAAGAAATTAATAGAGCTGTATTTAACTAATCTAACTAACTCAAATAATTATTCCAACATCTATATTAATGCATAAATTAAGTTGAGCTGGAATTGAGCTGGTTTGAGCTCATTGAGCTGATTCCAAGCTTAATTCAACTTGAAATATGTTTCAAGGAAGGCTTATGCAGCTGGTCGGATCACCCTTGCTCCACACTTGCTCAACTAGGGCAGAAATAGCCTCCTTGAATTGTCTTGCTCGAGCTCGTGTAATTGGACCTTAGGGAGGTATCACTGGGTCCTTGCTCATACTTGATGCGCTCCGAGCCATGGTCGCATCAACTCGATTTCAAACTCAACGATTCTTCTTTGTTTTAACGATAGGGTAACTATACGACTCAGACTAATCAAGGGAATCGGGGGCGTATCAAAATCGACCAGAATGCCATCAAGTTGCCTAGTGGCCCGATTACGCGTGCTCGAGCCAAACAAGTTAATGAGGCTATTTTAGCATTGGTGGAACGAACATGGAGAAATGACAGCAAGTAGCTCAAGGATGAGCTTAATATTTTCAATATTTGGGTGGCCGAATTTCACTTGGCTAACTAATTTGCTGCTGGAATTTTGGACAGTTTAAATTAACATTTATTCAAGCATTACTACACCTTAGAAATTTGTTTAAACTATTACATATGTTTAATATGCTTTGTCTTATTCGAATTAATTGTGTCTTAGTTTAATTAAAGTTGTCTTAGATTACTACATGTTTTTATTATGTCTAGACACAACCGAATTAATGTGTCCTGTTTAGTTTTCAATTAATTTGTTTCAATGTTAACTAGTGCGTCCACATTATGTCATAAATTATGTTCAGCTGAATTAATTTAATTTAATTTGGTTCATGTGTTCTTTAGGTACAGCCGAATTTGGAGATCCATTAATTAGGTTCATGCATGTAGATTCATGTATGGAAAGATGCATGTGCAGCTGATACAATGCATGAAGGCTGGTTACTTTTTATTTCCCAAGACATCTATTCGGCCAAGAGACAGCAACCATTCAACTCTCTAAGGCTTGGCCGATCCTTTCCCCAAAACAGCATTATTCGTTTCACACCAGCCGTTCACACCATGTCCATTTGGTTTAGCCATGTTCACACCATGGGACCTTTCAAAACCGTCCATTCACACTTTAAATGGTTGTTCAAGTTACCTTTTTAATGCTGGTGATTTTTCAGTAAGATTTGCTTAATGAATGATCCCATTAAAGCTCATTAGCCAAATTTAGCTGCTGCCATGAACTTCCAATTTCATTTGCTTAAATTAGAAGTTGTTCCTTGGTCTCCATTCAACCGAATCTTTGCTACAGCCATCCAAAGAATTAAAGCTGGAATTTTTTTCAAGTTTGCTTAGATATTAAGCCATGAATCTGTCCATTCAGCTAACTACTCATTAGGCTATAAATAGTTGCTATTTTGCTTGTAAAAGGACTTTTGGCCAATTCTTGAATGAAATTATATTTTGGTGAGCTTAATTTACTCTCTGAATTCTTCAAAGCTCAAGTTGACTTATCTATCACTAGTGGCGTCAATCTAACTTTGTTTGAACTTATCACCAATAGGTGTGGCATTCTTCACAATACCGAAGGTTCCTATTTTGCTAGATAGAGGGTCTCGATTTTAAACAAGTTCCTTTCATTCCTTTCTCATTTCCTTGAAATGATTTAAGCCCGGGTCCCTAATCACTATAAAGGGTTCATTCTTGTTTCACTGAAATATCCCTCCTTTCTTACTATCTTCTTGTTTGAAACTTAAAAATTATTAACCTTTTTAAAACTCGTCTTTTGAAAACCTTTGCCTTTGAATTTCTAAGCCGATACTTCTTAATTTCGATCGGGCATCAATACGACTCATCTTCAACTTCGAAACAAGCTTGTATCAGTTGGTATCAGAACTAGTTAAATTAGGTATGTAATCGTAGTTTCAAAAAAAATTGAAAAAAAATTTGAATTTAAAAAAAAAGGTGTATATACATTACGAAAATTTAAAAAAAAAACAAAGGATCAAATTTGAGGTGTGAACACCTAAGGTGAGCAGCATGTGGCTATTTGGGAAGTGAAACATTCGACTGATGTAATATCCCGAAAATTACTACTGTAATACCCTGAAAATTACTATAGTAAGAAAGTAGGTATCCTTAATAGTAAAATAAGGAAATAAAGTGACAAAAAGGGAAATTTTGAGTTATGGAAACATTGGGAATTATATTATGACATATTAATTCAAGAAAGGATTAAATCGCAGAGTGAGAGAAGTTTTGTTGCCCGAGAGTAAGTACTCAAAATTTGAGGGGTTAAAGTGTAAATACAAAAAAGTTGAAGGACCAATAGTATAAGTATTGTAAGGGTGGAATAATCTAGAAACTAAGGAAAATGGATGAATTAGGACGAAATTGAAAATGTGAAGAATTTTTAGGGACTAAATCACAATTTTATCAAATTAAATGCTGACTCAAAGATGGAATTTTTAAAGATTATAAAGGCCAAAATGGTCAATTAGAATAGAGAGAAATCTAGAAGGCAATGATGATGTTGGTGATATTTTAGATTAATTAATTAAATAAATATTAGTTTATTAATATTTTAATTTGATTTTTAAATGATATTTTATTATTTTAGTATTATTCTATTTAGTATATATATGGAAGGAAAGATGAAGAATCTTCATCTTCTTCCCATGCATCCAACGTATGAAGAGAAAAGAAAGAAAGAAACTTTCTTTTCTTTACAATTTGGTCCTTTCACCAAAAAAATCACCATTTTCACTTAGAAATCAAAAGAATTTTCATATCCATCAAGAGAGAAAGATAACAAAGAGACATTGGGGAGCTAGAATATCAAGTTAGATTCAAGAAATAGAAGCTGGAGGAGAGAGAAAATCAAGTTAAAGATTGAAATCAATAGGACAAGGTAAGAACATCAAGATTTCAATATATTTTTAAGTTTGTTATTATTGAAAAAGCATGGAAATGACGTTATAGTAGAGTTTTCTTAAATGAAGTCTTATGTTCTTGATATATTAGTGAAGGAAATAAGAGAGAGTAATGGAAAATATTATAGAGAAAATGAATAAGGAAGTTATAAACTTAGTAATCAACATTTTGCACTAAAACAGCTTTTGGACAGCAATAGTAGGCTAACTTCAAAAATCACCATAAATTATGGAAATCAAATTATAAGATGAAAAATATGGAATTAAATCTTATTAAGTCTAGTTTCTCATAGAATAACCAGTGTAATTAATGGAATTGTAAATCATGAGATATAATAAATTATGTGTGACAAGGTTAGAATTAATTATGGTTCCCCTGTTCTAACTTTGGAAAATCATCAAAAATTGGAGAAAAATAATTATGGGCTTAATTTTATATGTTTAAAATCCTTAATGAGTATTTTTTTGATAGAAACGAACGGAAACATCATCTAAATCCTGTAGTAGGAGATAATTAACTTTTAGTGAAGAAGGGTCAGAACTATAGACAGCAGAATAGGGATGACTTTAAAGAATAAAATGTACCTATTGGTTGAACCAAAATTTTAAAAATTTTATAGTAATAATATATTTGAGTCTAGTTTTAGAGAAAATTAATGGATCTCAATTCGAGTTATATATCTCAAGATATAAATAATTTTGTGACAATGACTCAAGTGGACAACTTTGAATGAATAAATAAATAAATAGTGAAATTATAGATAATGTTAGATATAAGCATGTTTTATACATTAAGGATGTGGAACGGAGAGGAGGAGAAGGAAAATATATGATTATTCAACTAGCATGAGTTTTCATTAAAATGGCTAATTTGCATATTTTAGGTTCGGGACTAAATTGAATAAAAGTAATATTTTAAGGGTAAATTTGTAAAATGTCAAAAAGTGGCCAAATTGCATGAAATGAATTGTTTTATTATTTAAATTAATAAATTGAATGAAATATTAATTTATATCAAGATTGAGTGGAAATTGAAGGAAAATAGAAAATTACCAAAATATCCCTAAATTTTGGTATTTCGCAATTTAGCTTCGGTAAGTTCGTGTAACTTGAATTATATTCTTAGATGATTGAAATATATATATTGGATTGAGAAATTGATTTGAATTGTGAACATGAGAAATTTAGAATTGAATGAAATGGAAATGAAGCTTTGAATTACATGAGTAAATATCAGGTCTCGTAGGCCTTATTTGTTATGAATATAATATTTCGAGGATATGTTGTAATGAATTATAAAAGCACATTAATAATTTAAAAGTTTTAATTCGGATGAAATTTTGTAACTTGGTTTAATACGTATGCAAATTTATGTCTTCTATTAATGCCTCATACCCTATTCCGGCATCGAATACGGGTAAGGGATGTTACAATGTTACATCGTCAGATTCGGCCATAACGTTTAGACCGAGTTTGGGGTGTTACAGTTGAACAATCATTTGAGGTGCCATGCATGTATCGCCCAAATGCAATGAACCTATGGTGCATGCACCCATGCCGTCCAAGGAATTTTCCTGCATCAAAACAAGGCAACAAATTAAATCACATTTCAACATGTTAAATTCAGCAGCAAATGAATGTTTTAACCTGCTCATTAAATTCGATTGAACATATTAATTATTTGTGAGAACTTAGGACATATTTAAGACGCAAAATTAATTATTGAACTTTAGACATAATTAAAACTCCTAATGATTATTAGTCCAGAATTTAAACAAATTAATTAACTTAACTAATCCAATTAATGACAATTAAATATTTATTCCAGCAAATTAAATGCAAACTAAATGAGCTACGAATGAGCTAAGTGAGCTAGGAACGAGCTTGTTGAGCTAGAGTTGAGCTGAATGAGCTTGAAGAAGGTTGTATGGGATGCTCGGATTGCTGGTCCATGAGCTCTCGAGAAGACTAGCCACGGTTTCACCCCAAATTCTATCAACTAGAGCTATAGTTCCTTCTTTTAACTTCTTAGCCCGGGCTTGGGTAATCAGTCCTATAGGTAGCTCGAGGGAATCCTCATTAGCCTTTGGTGACCCTGGGGACTCGGGCGCATCATTCCCTCCCTCTTCAAAGCGATTTGCCCCCAAATCGCCGCCTGCATCATAAGGAGATAAATTAGCCACATTGAAACTCACGCTTATTTTATACTCACCTGGTAGATCTAGTTTGTAAGAATTATCATTAAAGCGTTTGATCACTTAGAAAGGGCCATCTCCCCTCGGTAATAGTGTCAAACGCCATAGAGCCTGAAACCCTTCCTTCCTCATGTAAGCCCAGACCCAGTCTCCGAGTTCGAACACTACTTGCTTCCTTCCTTTGTTAGCCTTGCGCATATATTGTTCGATTCTCGCTTCAATGTTGGCCTTTACTTTTTGGTGTAGTTGCCTGACATACTCATCCTTCCGTTTAGCTTCTACATAGACAAGTTGATCGTTAGGCAAAGGAAGTAAATCAAGTGGAGTTAGAGGGTTGAAACCATAGACAATCTCAAAAGGAGAATGTTTGGTGGCGGAATGCACGGATATATGATAAGCAAAATGTTTGGTGGCGGAATGCGCGGATATATGATAAGCAAACTCAACGTGTGGTAAGCACTCCTCCCATGATTTGAGGTTCCTTAAAATGATAGCTCGTACCAAAGTCGACGACACACGATTCACCACCTCCATTTGGCCATCCGTTTGGGGGTGACAAGTTGTAGAAAACAATAGATTCGTTCCAAGCTTTCCCCACAATGACCTCTAGAAGTGACTAAGGAACTTCGCGTCTCGGTCAGAAACAATTGTTCTTGGAATTTCGTGCAATTGAACAACTTCCCTAAAGAATAGGTTAGCAACATTAATAGCACCATTAGTTTTTGAACATGCTATAAAATGAGACATTTTAGAAAATCTATCTACAACAACAAAGATAGAATCCTTCCTGGTTTTAGTTCTTGGTAGGCCTAGAATAGAGTCCATGGAAAGGTCGACCCATGGTCCGTCGGGTATTGGTAATGGCTTATATAGTCCATATGGATTGACCTTGGACTTGGCTTTCTTGCAAGATATAGATTGGCTACAGATCCTCTCAACATCCCTTTTCATCCCCGGCCGAAAGAAACGCTCGTGAAGAGTTGACAAATTCTTGGCCACCCTAAAATGGCCCATTAGACTACCACTATGTGCTTCACTCACCAATAAGCCTCGTATGGAACCTTGCGGGACGCAAAGGTTTCCTTCTCTAAAGAGGAATCCATCAAACCTGTAAAATTTGTCAACAACAATATTTTCACTAGATCTGTAGATTTCCCCAAAATTAGCATCATCGATATATAATTCCTTCAAGAAAACAAACCAAAGCAACTTTGAATCCAAATATGACAATAAGGTATACCGCCAAGATAATGCATCAGCGACAATATTTTCCTTACCTTTCTTGTACTTAATAATATTAGGAAAAGATTCTAAGAACTCTACCTATTTCGCATGTCGTTTGTTCAATTCTGTTTGGCCCTTTATATGCTTCAACGCCTCATGATCCGAATGGATTACAAACTCCTTTGGCTAGGTAGTGCTGCCAAGTCTCTAGAGCTCGTATTAGAGCGTACATCTCCTTGTCATACGTTGGATAGTTGAGAACAGCTCCATTCAACTTCTTACTAAAATACACCACGGGCCTCCCATCTTGCGTTAGAACAGCTCCAATTTTGACACCTGAGGCATCGCATTCAATTTCAAACATTTTAGCAAAGTTAGGCAACACAAGCAATGGGGCATTAGTTAAACAATCTTTAATAGCATTAAATGATTTCTCTTGTTCTTCATCCCAATAAAAGGCAGAAGACTTTTTGATCACGCTAGTTAGAGGTGCTGCCAAGGTGCTAAAATTTGGAACGAATCGCTGATACAAGCTTGCCAATCCGTGGAAGCTCCTCACTTGGCTGATGCTCGTTGGTCTAGGCCACTCTCAGACCGCTTTCATCTTGTCTTTCTCTACTTTCAATCCCTCCGAGCTAACCACGAAACCTTAGAAAATAACCTTGTTAGTGCAAAAGGAACAGTTGTTAAGGTTAGCATACAAAGTTTCTTTTCAAAGAACATCAAACACAGCTTTCAAATGTAGCACATGATCATCTAAAGACTTGCTATAAATAAGTATATCATCAAAATAGACAACACAAAATTGTTTGATAAAAGAACGTAAAACATGATTCATAAATCGCATGAAGGTGGTGGGCGTGTTGGTTAGGCCGAATGGCATGACCAACCACTTGTATAGACCATGCTTCGTCTTAAACTCAGTTTTCCACTCGTTCCCTTCACGCATTTTGATTTAGTGATACCCGCTCTTGAGATCGATTTTGGAAAATAGTTTTGCACCACTCAATTCATCTAGCATGTCATCTAGTCGCGGTATTGGATGCCAGTATTTGATAGTTATCTTGTTCACTGTGCGACAATCCACATACATGTGCCACGTTTTGTCTTTCGTTGGCACCAATAATACCGGTACAGCACAAGGGCTGAGGCTTTCTCGTATATACCCCTTCTCCATAAGTTTGTTGACTTGCTTTTGCAATTCTTTGGTCTCTTTGGGATTGCTACGATATGCCGGGTGGTTTGGAATAGACGCTCCGGGAATGAAATCGATTTGGTGTTCTATCCCTCGAATGGGTGGCAACCCACTAGGGATGTCTTCCGAAAATACGTCCTCAAAGTCCTGCAAAAAAGAAACAATCGAAGAGGGAGTATTTAAAGCTTATCCTAAACTCCATGGTCTGTTTGTCTGCCCAAAAATATCATGAATGTTGTTGGTGTCTATTCAGCTGTCCAAAGGAGTATTTAAAGCTTATCCTAAACTTTTTGGCTTCTCAAGAATGAAACCTAAGCATTCAAGCTTATTAAATTAGCTGAATTAGAACATTAAATCTTATTGATAGTTGTTGTTACTTAGGCCTAGTATTTCAAGAGTTTGTGCTTAGTGATTAAGTTTCAACTCATTCTTAGCTCATTTAAGCTGAACAATTGTGAGTTTTCGGCTAGGCCTTATCTACCACTATAAATACTTGTAATCAGCTCACTGTAAGGGACTTTTTCAAAATTTATGCTTAAACGGTAACTTGTGAGAGTTCCAACTCTCCTAGTTCACTTCAAGACTGAATTTATGATGTGAATCTGGTCGCATCATGTTTAGACACAACTCGCCGACATCAGAATTGGCCTAAACTTGAAGGGCCTAAGTGCAAGATAAAACATCTCTTAGGCTTGATTGGTTATTGGGCCAATGTTTTTAAGGACTTCTTAATTCAATATGGTTTTATTTAAATTAATAAGTTTGCATATTTTTAATTTTAGACTTGCACTTTGTGTGTTCTGCATTTAATAAAGTTATGCATTATGTAACTTCCATGCTAGTTAAGTATGCACCATAAATAATGACATGCATTATGAAACTCCCATGTTAGTTTAAGTCTGCATCATTAAATTAAGTCTTGCATTAAGTAACTCATTTGTTCATTTAGTTTGCATTTCAAACCATGCATTTAAGCATCTTAGTTTAATAAATGAGTTGATACGATCCACCTCAGTGTTGAGTCGAGTCGTATTTGAGTTTCCTGATCATCGACAAGGATGTTTTGTTCGGTTTTGAAATGGATGAATTTTGGTTAAGTATTTAATTGTATGTTGGAATAAGTTCAAGGTGGCTAAAAGATAGATGGATTTTAGATGGACAAAGAAGTAGGATAGAAAAGGTAAGTGATGGAGATGAATAATAGAACTTAAACATCAAGAAAGATTTGATACTATAACGAGTATCACCCCAAATTTTATATGGTTTAAGGTGACAGTTGGGAATAGGTTGATGCACCTCGACTCGTTACTTAGCAAAGTAGGAACTGAAGGTATATTTAGATGGGTGAATGCCACACCAGGGTTGGTGATAAGTTTAGAAACAAGTTTAGGATGACGCCACTAGCTCGCTAGATAAGTCACTCGAGACTCATACGAAATTGGAGAGGAAGTTAACCTCACAGAAACAAAGTTTCATTAAACAAATTGGCAAAAGTTTAGCAAAAGTCCATTACAAAATCTGATTTCACCTATTTCTAGTGCTAAAAATAGGGTAGCCAAATAGTCACAAGCATATACGATCCGCTTCAGTGTTGAGTCAAGTCCTATTTAGAATTGCCTGATCGTTTACGAAGAAGTAAGGAACAAATGAATAGCTAACAGGTATAATTGGTGAAATAGGCTAAATATTATTTTATAATAACAAAGGTTCAGAAAAAAATGGCTAAATAGATGTGTTCGGTAATGGTAAAAATGATGGAAGAATAACGGCTCAAGAAACAAAAACCAATACTAATAAATGTCAACCCAACACTTATACATTTAAAGAGATGGAAAAAAAATTCAATCAAAACCTTGACCCACTATCTAGAAAGATAGGAACCTCAATATAGGGTTTGAACGCCACACTTGATAAAGTGATAAGTTCGGGATAAAACAAAGAACGGGGTGACGCCACTAGCTTTGTAGATAAGCTAACAAGCCTTTGAACAAAATCGAAGAAAAGTAATTCTCACCAAATGAATAGAGTTCATTCAAAAATCATCCAAAATTTATTCCATCTAAAATCCATCTATCTTTTAGCCACCTTCAACTTATTCCAACATACAATTCCATATTTAATCGAAATTCATCCATTTTCTAAATCGAACGAAACTTCCTCGTTGATAATCGGGCAACTCAAATATGACTTGACTCAACACCGAGGTGGATCGTATCATTTGGTATCAGAGCTACAAAAATGAGGAGTACTGACGTTCGTAGCAATCCTGGAGTAAGTTAGTGAAAGAAAATTTTCAAAAAAATTCAAAATTTTTTTTGTGAAATTCAAAGTATTGTATTGTAATTAGTATTTTGTAATAAAAAAAGAAATTCAAATTAAAAAAAAGTGTTTAGTTTTTGTTCCAAAGTTCTGTTGGAGTGTTGAGAGTTACACATTCATTTTTGCACTCCCGATCCAGCAAGTGAATTTTCTATCATTTGCCATCAATTACCCTTCGCAATGCCACACTTGAAACTAAGAATTTTCTTTGTTTAGCCTACCTCCCCACCATTTACAATCTACCATTGTTACCCCTTTTGAAACCGACCCCAAGCAGCAAATAAGTCTAAACAAGACAAATTAAGAAATCACGAGAGAAAGATCGAGAGGTAAAAGACACGAGTGTGTGAGAGCACTGGAGTAAAAAAAGTCATTTAACGAGTGCAAACACGAGTGTGAGTGCCATCCAATTTTTCTTTGTGAGTGAAATATGAGGTTTGGTGGTGAGGTTTTTTTTTTGTTTTGTTTCAATCACTTTTCTTTTCAGCAATAAAATCATGATTCGAGAAGAGTTTTCAAAATTGGAATTCCAGTATGTGATGCAAATAGATGCGTAGAATGGTGAAATCCAAATTTGACAAATTGCATGAACAATTGGACTGAGTAGAGGAAAGAGGCCGACAGAAGCCAACTTCACCAAGTCGAGGGATGGAGTCAAGACCATCGAGAAAATAATCGTCCAATGATTATTTGGGAAGACACCTATATCATGGTTCTTATTCATTAAGGAATTCAAGTAGAAAGAGAGAAAACTTTGAGTTTACGAATTTCCAATATGACACACGAGAAAGTAGAAATATCTCATCAAGTGCGTCAAGGCAATCATCTACGGAGAAATATTCACGACAAGTTGAACTTGGTTTATATGTAGATTCTTCCCCTTCTCTCTGCCGAAAAACATCTCATTCTGATTTTTTTGTTTCATCTTCATCTTGTAAAGAAAAAAGCAAAGAAAAAGAAATAAAAAGGAAAGAGAGACAAGAGATGATAATCAGAGAAAACAAGCAGATACTAAACGAACTCGAGAGAAGAAAAAAAAGAGAGTGAGAGTGAGAAAAAGAAAAACGAGATTAAGATTGAACAAAAATGTGAGAAAGAAGAGAAAATTAAAAAAGAAAATGAGTTCGAAAAAGAAACAAAGGAAAAAGAATAAAGTGAGCGAGAAAAAGTGAAAAATGTTTTCACTAACCAACATGTGAGTTTTCCTCGTGTTGTCATTTTAGGTTTTTGAAGATTCGATTGACAAATACCAACTTCAATACCTATCTGGTAAGAGACGATTTTGATTACTCGAGAAAGGTAAGAAAGCGAATGACATCCACCCACAATTGCCTAAAGGTAAGCAAGGTGAGGTTTCTATTCCCTTTAAACAACCCTATTCGATTCATAGTAAAGACATTGATTATGACGTGGGTTTTAGAAAAGAGCTAAACCTTGATGTGGTCGATTTTAATGATGGCAAGCAAAATTTTGCTAATGATAATTGTTGCGTTGATCAGTATGGGGATGAAGTGAGACACATCGATGATATTGAAACACGACAATTAAAGTTGCATGCTGTTGAGACAGTGGCTAGTGATATAGCCTTCAAAAGTCCTCTTTATTTTGTTTTGGCTAACTGTTACTCTCCGCTTGTGGTAGAATATTTTGTTGTAAATAGAGGCATGAAGAATTGTTTATTAGATGTGCTCTGTGTTGAACAATCTATTGTTGATGTTGGATTGATTCAACATATGCAAACTTTGGACATGTGTGCTATGGGTTATTCACATGCAAAGCTTGATTTGTTTAATTATGATGGTTTTGTGGAGCCCTCAAATTCTTCTGCAAAGTCCTCTTGCCTAAGCATGTTTTCTCGGATGGAATTTGACAGGTTTGACTATGTGAATCGTTGTTTGCTCATTCCTTCTTTATTATTGATCGAGGGATTTGAACCAATGGATTTTCATTTTTGAGACTATAACTATCGAAAACTTTGTCATTTTGGATCATTATTGAAAGTAACCAAGCATTCTGAATTTTGTGTGAATAGATGTGTGATCTGTTTGTGCTTACTTGATGTTATGACTTTAAATCTAAAAATGAAGTTATTGAAATATGATAAGTTGCAAATGCTAAATCAAAGCTTTGGCTTTACATCATTGTTCAAAGGATTTGGGTCATGGGCTTTTGTTGTCCAAAATTATAATTCCTGGATGCTTCTTGATTCTGGTATATCACCGACGAAGGATTTTGATCCTGCCATCAATTCATATGTTTCACTTTTGAATGAGATTACAACAAGTATTTTTGAGCCTACAATCCAAGTTGCCACTAACCCATTTCACTTTCATGTAGGTGGCAATTTGACGTGGTTCCTTCCTAAAAAGGAAGGGCAAGTAATTAACCGATGTATTTTCCAAGTTATACATGAATTTTAGGTTGCTTGGCGCAAGTCTGTCAAATTTGTCAACCAAAGGGCTTGTGACTTTGAAAGATTTTTCGCGAGCAAGTGGCCCGATTTGAGGACAAATTGTCTTTAATAGGGAGGGTATGATGCGATCTCCGCCGCATCATGTTACAACACATGTCGATGCACCGAGATTGGCCAAAACTCAAGGGGCCTAAGTGCAAAATAAAGCTTTTAATTTTAGTTTGTCAATTTGGCTGCTGGAAAATAAGGACTTTGATTCATTAATTTTTAGTCATTTTAGTTTGTGTTTTTAATTATGTCATAGTTTGCACATCATTAATATGTGTTATGCATTTAATAAAGTCATGCATTATGTAACTTTCATGTTAGTTAAGTTTGCACTACAAATCATGCATTTAAGCATCTTAGTTTAATAAATGAGTTCTTGGACATTTATTCAACTCATCTTAGTTTAATTAATAAGTGTTGCTCTTAATTAATCTAGTTACTAGGATTATTTATTGATGCATGAGTTTAAGTTTATTTATTTATGCTTCTTTAATTAACTAGTTGTTGGAATAGTTAATGCATATGTTTAGTTTATTTACCAAAGTTAAGTATTTATTCTTGATATGTTTAATTAGTGTTTAATATGCTTAATGAGTTATTTTAATGTGTTTATTGCAAGAGTTTCTTTAGCTCGCAACCGTTACATTTCAAAGCTGTTACAACTTAATTGAAGTGATCTTTCAAGTGCTATTTGAATACAAAAGGAGTTGTTACAAAGGGGGTTTAATATATCATTAAAGGAAGTTTTAAAGAGCATTATATACTCTTTAAATTTTGGCAGCAACCCTTTTTAGCTACCAACTATTTTTTGTTCTTTCAAAAGAATAAATTAAGCATTCAAATCATCATTAAGGAGCTGATGTCTATTCGGCTAGCCAAGGGACAGTTCAAAAGTCAATTTTTAAGCCTTCATGGACATTCATTCAGCTGAAATTGTAGATAATTCAATGAAGGAGTTATTTGTTTCAAGAATGCCAAGAGACTTGAACATTAATTCAGCTGAATGAATGTCCATAAAGGCTTGAAAAATGACTCTTGAACTGTCCCTTAGCTAGCCGAATAGACATCAGCTCCTTCATGATGATTTGAATGCTTAATTTATTCTTTTGAAAGAACAAAAATAGCACTTTAAAATAGTTGAAAAGGGTTGCTGCCAAAATTTAAAAAGTATATATTGCTCTTTAAAACTTCCTTAAATGATGTATTAAACCCCCTTTGTAACAGCTCCTTTTGTATTCAAATAGCACTTGAAAGGTCACTTCAATTAAGTTGTAACAGCTTTGAAATGTAACGGTTGTAAGCAGAAGAAACTCCTACAATAAACACATTAAAATAACTCATTAAGCTTATTAAACACTAATTAAACATATCAAGAATAAATACTTAACTTAGGTAAATAAACTAAACATATGCATTAACTATTCCAGCAACTAGTTAATTAAAGAAGCTGATACGCCCCCGGTTCAGTTGATTAGTCTGAGTCGTATAGTTGCCCAATCGTTAAAACAAAGAAGAATCGTTGAGTTTGAAATGAAGTCGGATATTAGGCTAAGTGGAGTTTTAGGGTGACAAGGATAGTCTTAAAGAAGAAGTCTAAGTCAATTTAGAAGGTTCGGTTAAGAAAGAAATTGGAAGCTTGGTGATTAGGTTTAAAAACAAGAACTTAAGAACAAGATTGAACCAACGCTTTGGTTAAAGGTTGACCCGAAATCTTATAGGTTCTTAAAGTATTTTCGTACGAATTGGGAAACCTTTACCCACTATCTAAAATAGATAGGAACCTTGGTATAATTTTGGGTGAACGCACACGATTTCGTGATAAGTTCAGTTGAACAAAAACGGGTTGACGCCACTAACTAGTTAAATAAGTCAACAGAGTCTTTGGACGAAATTTAAGAGAAGAATTCTCTCAACAATTTGATAGAAATTCATTAAGGTTTCAAAATTCCTTTACAAGGTGATTTCAGCCTGAATTTATAGGCATTACATGGCAACCGAATAGGCAATCTTAGGAGCTAAGTAAGTAGCTTAAAAATTCCAGAATTTTGGAGGAAGGTTCCTTAAAGCTTCCCATGCATGAAGGACGTCAATAGCTCTTCTAGAAGGCTTTAATTAGGCTGCAAACATAAATGGAATGATTGGGAGCTAAATTGCAATAATTAGGATCAACTAGGTTGCTTGAATCTCCTTTAATGGGCTACTAGGTTCAGCGAATGTGCTTGGAATAATTAAGCTGCTTGGGTGACTTCAATGGCCATGAGGTGTGAACAAATGAAATGGAAGAGTCATGCAAATGTGAACACACAAGACCGAACAGCCCTTAATGTGAATGGAATAGTCGGCTGGTGTGAACAGGCTTTAAAATGCTTTGGGCAACCAAATGAGTCTTCTTAAAGAGCTGGAGAGTTGGCTGAAAAGTCACTTGGAAAACTTCAACAATCAGCACACTTTTCTTTAAGTTTTCAAGCACCTAGGACGTCCAAGAGTAGTGTACCTGTAGCAAATACATTCAACAAATTAAATGCAATTTAGACACATTAATTCGGTAGCAAATAACACTAAAATCCTGCACATTAAATTCGACAGCCCTTAGAACATAATTAAAGCATGTTTGAATTAAATTCGACTGGACTTTGGACAACATTAAAACATGTAATAAAATTAGACACATTAATAACATGCATTAAAATAAAACACATTTATCACAAAATTTAATATGTCCAGATTCTAATGAATTAATTAATTTTAAACTAATGAACTATTTAACTAACAGCAACTTAATCATTTATTCCAGCAAATTCAACAAAAGCTAAAGGTGAGCTCCTCGAGCTAAATTTGATCTAATTGAGCTTGAAGGATGTTGCATGGTTTGCTCGGTTCGATGTTCTCAAGCTATCCGCCAGGACATTACAACAAATTCCATCTATGAGAGTCGAAACTCCTTCGTTGAATCTTTTGGCTCGAGCACGAGTTATAGGACCCCTTGGAAACTCCAAGGGTTTGTCGGCAGCTTTAGTTGGTTCCCTAGCCACGGCCGTATCAGAAGCATAAATAAATAAACTTAAACTCATGCATCAATAAATAATCCTAGTAACTAGATTAATTAAGAGCAACACTTATTAATTAAACTAAGATGAGTTGAATAAATGTCCAGCAACTCATTTATTAAACTAAGATGCTTAAATGCATGGTTTGAAGTGCAAACTTAACTAACATGAAAGTTACATAATTAAACTAACATGACTTAATTAAATGCAGAAACATATAAATGATATGCAAACTATGACATAATTAAAAATACAAACTAAAATAACTAAAAATTAATGAATCAAAGTCCTTATTTTCCAGTAGCTAAATTGACAAACTGAAATTAAAAGCTTCATTTTGCACTTGGGCCCCTCGAGTTTGGGCCAATCTCAGTGGCATCGAGTTGTGTCGTAACATGATGCGGCCGGGATCACATCATGAGTTGTTGGACATTTATTCAACTCATCTTAGTTTAATTAATAAGTGTTTTTTTGTTAAAATTTATTTAATAAGTGTTACTCTTAATTAATCTAGTTACTAGAATTATTTATTGATGCATGTGTTTGAAGTTTAATTATTTTTGCATCTTTAATTAACTAGCTGTTGGAATAGTTAATGCATATGGTTAGTTTATTTACTTAAGTTTAGTATTTATTCTTGATATGTTTAATTAGTGTATAATATGCTTAATGAGTTATTTTAATGTGTTTATTGCAGGAGTTTCTTCAGCTCACAACCGTTACATTTCAAAGTTGTTACAACTTAATTGAAGTGACCTTTCAAGTGCTATTTGAATACAAAAGAAGGAGTTGTTACAAAGGGGGTTTAATACATCATTAAAGGAATTTTTAAAGAGCATTATATACTCTTTAAATTTTGGCAGCAACCCTTTTCAGCTACCAGCTATTTTTGTTCTTTCAAAAGAATAAATTAAGCATTCAAATCATCATTAAGGAGCTGATGTCTATTCGGCTAGCCAAGGGACAATTCAAGAGTCATTTTTCAAGTCTTCATGGACATTCATTTATCTAAATTGACGAGAATTCAATGAAGGAGTTATTTGTTTCATGAATGTCAAGAAACTTGAACTTTAATTCAGCTTTTAATTAGCACATTAAGATGAATGTTTGTGACTATTTGGCTACCCTATTTTAGCACTATAAATAGGTAAAATCAGATTTTGTAAGGGACTTTTTTATCATTTTGAATGAAACTCTGTTCATTTGGTGAGAATTACATTTCTCTGATTTTGTACAAAGACTTGTTGGCTTATCTACAAAGCTAGTGGCGTCAACCCGTTCTTTATTTTATCTCGAACTTATCACTTTAGCAAGTGTGGCGTTCGAACCCTATACCAAGGTTCCTATCTTTCTAGATAGTGGGTTAAGGTTTTGATTGAACTTTTCTATCCATCTCATTAAACGTTTAAGTGTTCGGTCGACACTTACTAGTGTTTGTTCTTTCTTGTTTCTTGAGCCATTTTCCTTTCCGTCATTTTATCATAACCGAACACATCCATTTTGAGCCATTTTTTTCCTGAACCTTTGTTGTTATAAAACAATAGTGAGCCTATTTTATCAAATTTATCTGTTAGCTATACATTTGTTCCTTACTTCATCATAGACGATCGGGCAACACAAATACGACTCGACTCAACACCGAGGCAGATCGCATCATTTGGTATCAGAGCTGTTAAAACAAGAAGTACGGACTTTTGAAGACAATCTTGAATTAGTACGTGAAGAACCGAAGTAAGTTTGAAAAAAATTGAGTTGAAAATTTGTATTCATTCTGGTATTCCCCGATCAAGAAAATTCCCATTTTCAACTATTCCTACCCATTTCACGCCACACTTAAAGCCCTTTCCATCTTCTCTTTCAACCTACCCTACCCTTTTCATTATTTTCCTTGTTTCCCAATTTGTAACCGACCCCTAAGCCTATGATAAAAGCCTTGGCAAGTTTGAATTATGAATTCATGAGAGAAGAAAGAGTGGTAAAAGGCCCGAGTGTTATGAGAGCATTAGAGTTGAAAAGACGATCTCGAGTGCAAACATGAGTGTGAGGGCCATTCAAATTTTCTTATGAGTGACTGGTGAGGTTTTGCGGTGAGGAATTCATTTTGTATATAAATTGTCTCAAGGAGAATTTTCAGAATTTGAACTTCAAGACTTCATGAAAGGAATGGATCGCTTGTTCGATAAGAAATTAAAACCCCTCCAAAAACGATTGGCTCATGTCGAAGAGTGGAGCCATTGAGCAATAACCCAAATAGAGCAAACTTATCAGAGTGAAAGGACGGAAACGAGATCAACAAGGAGTTGAACATCCAACGAATATGTAAGAAGAGACCCTTATCGTGAGTCCTATTCTTCAAGTAATTTGGGTCGAAATAAAGCCAGCTACGAGTTTGAAACTTTTCAAGGTGACAAACGAGACTGTAGAAATTTCTCTTCAAGTGCCTCAAAGTATTCATCTACGGAGAACTCCGTACGAAAAAGTGAGCGTGTTCTGTACTCTTTCATGGAGGCTTATTCACGAAGAAATGAACATGACTTATATAAAGATTCTTCCACTTCTTTTCCCTCAACAGCCTATCATTCTGATTCTTATATGTTATCGTTATCTTGCAATGAAAGAACGAAGCAAAAAGACAAAGAAACAAAAAGAAGTGTGAGGCAAGAAATGATAATGCGCGAGAATGAGCGGATCTCAAATGAAATTGAGAAAAGAAAAAATAAATGAAAGAAAAAGAGGGAAAGAGAAAGCAAAAAGAGTTTGAGAATAAAAAAATGTGAAAAAGAAAAGAAAATTGAAAAAGAGATTGAAATTGAAGGGAGAAAAGATATTGAGCAAGAAATGAGTGTTGTCGATGAAAAAGAAACAAGAGAAAAAGATGCAAGAGAACAAGAAAAAGTGAGGAATATCTTTGCTAACCAATATGGGAGTTTTCCTTGTGTTTCATCTTTTGAGGTTTCTAAAGTTTTATGTGATGAGCTCCAACTTCAATACCTTTCCAAAGAGAGGCGATTTCATTTTATCAAAAAAGGTAAGGTTGAAGGTGAAATCCAACCATAAGTGCTTAAAGGTAAGGAATCTTTAGTAATCGAGTCATGGTAATCAGGTTTGAAAATTGTCGATAAAATTTTATATGACTTAATTTTTAAAAGATCTCCTTATTTTGATATGATTAATTGCTATCCTTTGTTTGTGGTTGAAAATTTTGTTTTAAGTGGAAGCATAAGGAGTTGTTTTCTTGATTTCTTTTGTGCTGAAAAATCTGTTGATGTTGTTCAATTAGTTCGACAAACATCAAATATGATCGTGAATGATAACAGGCTTTCACAAAAAATGTTTAAGTGGTTGGACTGTGGACATTGTGTGACTTATTTAATGCTTTGTGAAAAATCCTTGAGTTTGTGCAAATATGTTCCGATGAATGTAAAGAGGTATGATTGCCTGTTTCTATGTCACACCTTCTTTAGGTTCGGCATGATTGATTTGTTGTCACAAATAAAACCCTTGCTGCATTTTGTAACAAGTAAACAAACTCGTGTATTCAAGCTGAAAATTTGCTATTTTGGTTCGATGCGTGGAAAAATCAAGCATTCCAAATTTTATGCGACCAATTTTTGTTTGATTGATGCTTGGCTTTTGACTAAGGGAACGAAATTTAAAAATTCTGAATACAATATAAAATCATTCCTTGATCATTTTTAACAAAGTTATAAAATTGTTCATTAACCTCCAAATGTGAATTACATAGCATATTTATAGGTTGTACTAAGGTAAGCCGAATGGCCTATTTAACAGCTCCTTAAGCCTTAAGTTTATTTAGGAAACTTCCCAGAAATTTCCTAAGCACATTCTAGATTAATCTTTATTAAAAATCTAAAAATAATACTTCTAGAATGGATGGTTCGGCTGGCCTCTTAATGATGAAAAATCCACATTCAGCTAAGGTGTTTTAAAGAGATTAATTGCTGCTTTGGGGAAGAGAAACGACCAGCTTGAAGACACATGCCCCTTGGCCGAATATGAGCAACCTAAAAGTTTGCTAGTTGCTGGAATTAATGAGGCAACTATTGGCCTTTGCTTTCCAGAAAATTGGCTCTTAGAGAAGCTCGAAAACAGCAACTGAGAGTCCATTGAGCTGCATGAACAGTCAGCTGAAAGCAAAAGGTAGCTGTACCTTTAATGTCGTCCATGCATTAGCCAGATACATGCTTCCCCTTTAATGATTTCCTTTGCCCTTAAGCTAGGTGATTCAGCTGAAAAGAATACCAAATAAATTCGGTTAAGACATATTTATCACTCATGAAATCAGCAGCTGAAACATATTTAAATTCTCCACATTAATTCGGCTCAGACAAATTAATTAGCAGCCATTAATAAATTTCTCTTGAGATAGACACATTAAAATTATGTAATTAAACTAAACACATTTAATTTATGACTTAACATGGACATATTAAAAACATGTACCAATATAAGACACATTTATTAATTAAAAAAAACTAAAATGTCCAGATTTAAACACATTTATTTAATTAAATGATTTGAGCTGATTTTAACTAACAAAACTAATTTAAATTTATTCCAGAATAAATACGATCAGCTCATTGAACTAGCTAAGTGCCCAATTGAGCTGAATTAAGCTAACACGAGCTAAATCAGCTTGTAGAAAAGTGCGAATCAAGCTAGTTGTGCTGGGCATTTTATGTTCGGTCATCCCATCAATCCACACTCAAGCAATGTAGCTTGCTACGGCCTCTTGGAACCCCTTGGCATGGGCTCGAGTGATTGGCCTCGAAGGCAGCTCCATGGATTCGGCATCTAGCTTCTTGGGGGAGCTTGCATCATGCCCCCTCTTCAAGGTGATTCGTCCTAGAATCGTCAGCTATATCAAAAGGAAAGAGATCAGCAACGTTAAAACTTGCACTCACTCCGTACTCACCCGGTAAGTCAGTTTTGTAGACGTTATCGTTGATTCGTTTCAACACTTGGAAAGGACTGTCACCCCTTGGTTAATGTTTAGATTTCCTATGTTCGGGAAATTGGTCCTTGCGCATGTGGATCAAAACCCAGTCATTTGCTCCTCAAACATATTATTCGGTTCTCCGCGCGATATTATCTTTTACGTTTTTATGTAGCTGTTTGACAAATTCGGCCTTCTTTTTGCCATCTACATGCACTAGCTCATTAGCAGGCATAGGAACCAAATCAAGGGGGTAATAGGGTTAAAACCGTATACTACCTCAAAAGGAAAATATTTTGTGGCTGAATGAACAGTTCGGTTGTATGCGAACTCCGCGTGAGGTAGACACTCTTCCCACATCTTCAAATTTTCCATAAAATGGCTCGAAGTAAAGTTGACAACACCCGGTTAACCACCTCAGTTTGGCCATCTGTTTTGGGGTGGCATGTCGTTGAAAATAGGAGTGTGGTGCCTAACTTACCCCACAACGTCCTACAAAAGTGACTTAAGAATTTTGTATCATGATCAGAGACAATAGTCCGAGGAATCCCTGCAACCTAACAACTTTCTTGAAAAATAGATTAGCAACGTTAGTAGCATCATCAGTTTTATTGCAAGGGATAAAATGAGCCATATTTGAAAAATGATCTACAAAAACGAATATGGAATCTCTCCCTCGTTCGGTTCTAGGAAGACCTAGAATGAAATCCATTGAGATATCAACCCACGGCTCCTCGAAAATAGGCAATGGAGTATACAACCCATGCGGTTTAATCTGTGACTTCGCCTTCTTACAAGTGATACAACGTTCACATTTCCTTATAACGTCGCGTTTCATTCTGGGCCAAAAGAAATGCTCGTGCAACATGGCTAGAGTTTTAGTAACTCCAAAGTGGCCCATAAGTTCACCACTATGAGCTTCTTCAATGAGCACATTTCGCAAGGATCCTTGAGGCACGCAAAGCTTGCCTTCACGAAAAAGATAGCCCTCATGCTGAAAATACTTTTCATAAGCACCATGCAAACAAAACTCATAAACTTCACCAAAATTAGCATCAGATTTGTAAAGATCTTTGATAAACTCAAAACCAACCAGTTTAGAATCCAACAAATTAAAGAGTGCGTACCTTCGCGATAATGCGTCAACGTCAATGTTTTCCTTACCTTTTTTATACTTGATCACATACGAAAATGACTCCAAATATTCCACCCACTTGGAATGATGTTTATTGAGCTTTTGTTGTCCTTTGAGATGCTTTAAAGCCTCGTGGTCCGAGTGAATTATGAATCCCTTTGGCAATGGATAGTGTTGCCACGTCTCTAGGGCTCTAATCAACTCATACAATTCCTTGTCACACGTTGGGTAGTTCAACATAGCCCCGTTGAGCTTCTCGTTAAAATACGCAACAGGCCGTCCGCCTTGCATCACAACAGCACTGATGCCAATACCTGAAGCTTCATACTCAATCTCGAATATCTTGTTAAAATCAGGAAAAGACAACAATGGAGCGTTGGTTAGACATTCTTTAATCTTATGAAAAGAAACCTCTTGATCATCAGTCCATACAAAGGGAAAGGTTTTTTTTATCATACCTGTCAAGGGGGCAGCTAAAGAGCTAAAATTAGGCATAAACCTTCGGTAGAAGCTTGCCAACCCGTGAAAACTCCTCACTTGGCTGATGCTAGTTGGACGCGGCCATTCGTTTATCGCTTGACCTTTTCTTGGTCAACTTCCAAGCCACGAGCGCTTACAAAAAAGCCTAAAAAGACAACTTCATTAGTGCAAAAAGAACATTTCTTTAAGTTAGCATAAAGTATCTCTTTTCGTAACACTTCAAGCATCGCACGCAGGTGTTGAATATGATCTTCCAAACTTTTGCTATAGATTAAAATGTCATCAAAATACACAACACAAAATTTTCCAATAAACAAATGCAAGACATGATTCATTAAACGCATGAAAGTACTAGAAGCGTTTGTAAGTCCGAATGGCATTACCAACCATTCTTACAAATCGTACTTAGTCTTGAATGCAGTCTTCCATTCGTCTCCCTCCCGCATTCGGATTTTATGGTAGCCACTTTTTATGTCGATCTTTGAGAGCAACTGGGCTCCGCTAAGTTCGTCGAGCATGTCGTCGAGGCGGAGAATAGGATGGTGATATTTTACGGTGATTTTGTTGATGGTGCGGCAGTCAACTCACATGCGCCATGACCTATCTTTCTTAAGAACTAACAATACCGGAACCGCGCATGGGCTTAGACTTTCACAAATGTAACCCTTACCCATCAACTCGGCCACTTGCCTTTCCAACTCCTTCGTTTCCTCGAGATTAATCCAATAAGCCGGTCTATTAGGAATTGCCGCACCAGGTATGAAATTGATTTGGTTCTCGATGCCTCGAATGGGAGGCAGTCCATTCGGCACTTCTTCGGGAAATACATCTCTGAATTCCTACAACAAAGAGACAATAGGAGTAGGCAAAGTATTATCAATTTCGTTAGTTTCCAACAAACATTCTTTGTACATAAGTACGAGAATGGGTTGCCTTGCCAACAATGATCTTCGAATCTCTCTTTTTCTTGCAAAGACACTTGTTTTTTCGTTTTCACATTCTTTTTCCTTTTCTTTTGTCACTCGTGTTTTTAACTTGCTCTCCTCACTTTTTCCTTTCTTTTTCTTGTCATTCTTTTTATTTTGCTTTTTAACTTGCTTCTGTAACACCCCAAACTCGGCCTAAACATTAGGGCCGAATCTGGTGATGTCACATTGTAACACCTCTTACCCGTATTCAACGCTGGAATAGGGTACGAGGCATTACCAGAATAAATACACTTATAGACATATTAAACCGAGTTATAAAATTTCATCCAAATTAAAAACTTTTAAATTATTATCTTCGAGTCACTAATTAGGGTATACGAGGCCCAATACATACCCATTCATATGCTGAATATATTCGTTAAATCAATCCAATATTGAAGAATCCACTTTATGTTAGAGTCAATATTAATAACAATCATAAATCGTTTCATGTTAATTTCATATATCATTTACGAACTTCGAATGTTAATTTACAAATATGTAATTCACTAACATTTTCTGGTATACACAATGTTTAATTGATGAAATCATTTAATTGATCTAAATTTCATGTTCATTCCAAATTTTCTCCTAAATCCATAAATGCTTTCAGTTACCATTTACCTAATCAATTTCTCGAACCAAGCTATCACACAACAATAATACATCACTTGTGCTTCATGAATTCAATATTCGATTCTTATCACCATCAAATCCATGTCATTCGAATACTTAAAGTTTATTTAAGCATATATTATTACGTTTCATTTATCAAGCATATGTCAAAATTACGAATACGCAATCAATTCATTTGTCATTTTTTTTACTAGCAAATTAACCTCAAAATTTATAACATTCCATTACTTAAGATATGCCATAAAACACTCCTTTAACATAAACTAGCACCATGGCCGAATTTTCATTATGTTATTTATTACCCTTTTTCTGAATCACATAGCAAAATATTACAAATATGTATATATTTGAATACTATAATTATGCATCAACTTACCAACATGAGTTAATTCATGAATCACTCATGACATCACTTCATGCCAAATATACAACACACATATGCTATGAAACTATATTTTCTCTCATGAGCTTACCATGACGAGTAATGCACCAATATAAACATCACTCCTATTTCAACGTTTATCGATTATAATCAGGCATATAACCAGTTATACACAATTTATTCATATACTTTATTATCCTCCTCTTCCTCTCCATCCCACATCCTTTATGTATATAACATGCTCAAATAGCAATATACATAATTTCACTATTCACTTATATTTAAATTCAAAGCTGTCTATTTGTGTCAGAGTCACAAAATCATTTTTATCCGGAGCTACAGAGCTCCAAATTAATATCCATTAATTTTCCCCGAAACTAAACTCACATATCTTCTTATCATAAATTTTTCAGAATTTTTTACTAGGCCAATTAGTACAGTTTATTCTTTAAAGTCACCCCTATTTCACTGCTCAACATCTCTGACCTCTCTTCACTAAAAATAAATTATCTCATTGTACAGAATTCAGATGATATTTTATTTGTTCCTTTCAAAATAGACTCAGTAAGGATTCTAAGCATATAAATTATAACTCACAATTATTTTTTACAATTTTAATTATTTTCCAAAATCAGAATAGGGATTCTGAAATAAATCGACAACATCTTACTAGAATTTAAATGTCCCAAAATTTATAACTCTTTTACTTACTCTATTTCATCAATATGAAAATAGACTCAATAACCTTGAATTTCATATTTTTTCAACATTTAATTCACTTTCCACTATTTTTGGTGATTTTCCAAAATGATACCATTGCATGCTGCCCATACACTTTTTATTGCTAATTTTATTCAATCATGTTTTCTTTGCATTAATTCTCACTTAGACTCACATAAAACTAAAGTATATTCATAATTAGCCATGCCAATAGCTATTCATCATCAATTATTTACAAATTTTCATTGTAACACTTGTTCCATATCAATTTCACTCAAGTTTGACAACATATTGCACACATTGCCCACCACATATTCATATTCATTTGCACTTAATCATTTTCTAGTTAAACACTTAGGAATATTATTGGATACGTCAGAAATTTGCACATAAGTGCCACTCTTCTAGCAAAAGCTACTTCACATCATTTTTCACATATAAGCTCGTTCTCGAGCTACTCACTTTCACGGGTCTGCTCACACAAGCTGTCAGTCTTTTGTTACTACTCAGTGCTGCTCACACAAGCTGTCAGGTATCTGCAACATATGTCGGTATACCCAGCCACTGGTAGAACTTAAGACCAGCACCCGAGTTCACATTAATCACAGTTTCGCATCACGGGCCTGCTCACACAAGCTATCAGTCATTCGTTACTACTCAGTGCTGCTCACACAAGCTGTCAGGTATCCACAACATATGTCGGTATACCCAGCCACTGGTAGAACTCAGGACCAGCACCTGAGTTCACATTAATCACAGTTTAACATCACGGGCTGCTCACACAAGCTGTCAGTCATTCGTTACTACTCAGTGCTACTTACAGAAGCTGTCAAGTATCCGTAACATATGCCGGTATACCCAGCCACTCGTACAACTTATGACCAGTTCCCGAACCCACTTTATTCACAATTTCATATATATCTCTAATGACATGCCACTTGTATCCCATTCTACTCCTATGGTTCAACCGAGAATATTTCTCACACTTTTTTATTTTGTAAATTTTAGTCGATATTCAATCACATATATCATAAAATATATCTTTCGTCCACATATCATAAAATATATCGAACATAAAATCATAAATAAAAATTGATGCATTATTTACATAAAGACTTACTTTAGTGCAAAGAACATAGAAACTTAGAAATTTAGTCTTCAATTTTTTTTCTAATCGAGGTCATTTCCACTTCATTCTTGATCTATAATAACATATTTAGCTTATATAACATTCACATTATTCAATCCAGTCCAAAAATCATATTTAGGCAAAATTACATTTTTGCCCCTAAAGTTTTACAAAATTATGATTTTTCCCCTAAGCTCGGAAATTAAAATTTATTCCTTTTTCTTATATTTTATGACATGCTGAACATTTTCCCTTCTATGGTAATATCAAATTCTTGCTCTAACATGCACTTATGAACAATAATAATTTTTACCGATTATGTCCTTTCACTTTTTTTGACTGAAAATCGCTTATCAAAAATTGTTTAACACAATTTCAAGCTTCATATTCTACCATAAAACATCAAAATAAACACTTTTCACCTATGGGTATTTTTCCAAATATAAATCCTAGATTAAATTATTGTAGAATAAGCTAAATTAAGCTACCGGGACTTCAAAACCGTAAAGAACATTAAAAATGGGACTTGGAATCACTTACTATAGAGCTTGGAAGCTTGAAAACCCTAACCATGGCTTCCCCATTTCTATTTTCTTTCATCATGGAGAATATGGACAAATTTTTTGGCTATTTTGGCCATTTTAATTCTTTTAATTACTAAACGACCAAAATGCCCCCAACTTAAAAATATCCTATTTCACTTATCTCTTGTCCATTTTTGTCCAACAAGTTAACCAATGGTCTAATTACCATTTAAGGACCTCCAATTTAAAATTTCATAACAATTGGACACTTCTAAGATGTAAACTCGACTTTTGCACTTTTTACAATTAAGTCCTTTTGGCTAAATTGAGTGCCTAAATGTCGAAATTTTTTAATGAATTTTTTATGAAATCATTTTGTGAAGTTGTAGACCATAAATATATAATAAAAAATAAAATTTTCCTCGTCCAATTTGTGGTCCCGAAACCATTGTTCTGACTAGGCCTAAAATTGGGCTGTTACAGCTTCAGAATGGAGGAATAGACATCTTGATATTTTTGAGATTGTCGTCGGGGGGATCAAGATCTCTTGGAACCCGATTCTATTGGCCTGGTTGATGTATACTTCGAACAGACAAGGGCTCACTTTTGGGTTCACTTACTTCATCAAGATTGTTGATTGGACACTCTCGTCCCTGCCTTGCAACGTCCGGAGTTGCCTCACGTTGCCCTTGGGTTTCAACTCGATATAAGTGATCTTCGATTGGCTCGAGCTTGTGATCAAATAATCGCTCCATTTCTCACATAATTGCTTGTACAGTGAGATCCGACACTCCTCCTCCGACATTTCTTTCTGGACGAAATTCGCCTCCCTCATTTGGGTTTCTTTCCAGACACTGTGACATTTTGCAACTATTTATCACACAACAAGAAGTCACCAATCACTCACAAAGAATTATCACTCAATTCGGCTTTTATTTCCATCGAATAGTCTCACCAATCTCTCTTGCTTTTTACCACTTGATTTTCACCTCTTGAGGTTCTCTGCAAACTAGGTTGACGAATCAGTACCGTTTGGGGTCGGCTTACCAACTTGATACGCACTCGCCTCGATTAAGAATTGAGTCGTAAGATTTTCTCGATCGTGATTGAGTAAGTTCAAGGCTTTTCAAGAAAGGTTAGAAGAAGGAAAGTATTTAGGCTCAAATGGGCTTGTCGGGTTAAGAAACAATTCAGGATATGATGGTTGCAATTGGGATAAGGATCCAAAGCTGAACTAACACAATAGACGTGTGTTAACCCATAACTTAGGTGAATACTTAGGTTAGGAAAACTGTCAGATTGAATGGAAAGTTGATAAATTAAAACCTCGACCCACTATCAAGGATGATAGGAACATTGGTATGATTTGAACGCGACACTTTGGGTTTAAAAACTGATAAGTTCGAATTAGCAAAGATAGGTTTGACGCCATAAAGATACTTGATAAGTCAAACAAGTCTTTGGAGAAAACCGAGAGTTGAAAACAACCTCACAAATTAACAAAGTTATAAAATTTTCATTATCCTCCAAATTTGAATTACATAGCATATTTATTGGCTGTACTAAGGCAAGCCGAATGGCCTCTTTAACAGCTCTTTAAGCCTTAAGTTTCTTTATGAAACTTCCTAGAAATTTTCTATGCACATTCTAGATTAATCTTTATTAAAAATCTGAAAATAATACTTTTAGAATGGATGGTTCAGCTGACCTCTTAATGATGAAAAATCCACATTCAGCTAAGGTGTTTTAAAGAGCTTAATTGCTGCTTTGGGGAAGAGAAACGGCCAGCTTGAAGATACATGCCCCTTGGCCGAATATGAGCAACCTCCAAGTTTACTAGCTGCTGGAATTAATCAGGTAACTATTGGCCTTTGCTTTCCAAGAAATTGGCTCTTGGAGAAGCTCAAAAACAGCAGTTGGGAGTCCATTGAGCTTCATGAACAGTCAGCTAAAAGCAAAAGGTAGCTACACCTTTAATGTCGTCCATACATTAGCCAGATACATGCTTCTCCTATAATGATTTCCTTTGCCTTTAAGCTAGCTGATTCAGCTGAAAAGAATACCAAATAAATTCAGTTAAGACATCTTTATCACTCATGAAATCAGCAGCTGAAACATATTTAAATTCTGCACATTAATTTGACTAAGACAAATTAATTCACAGCAACTAATAAATTTATCTTGAGCTAGACACATTAAAATTATGTAATTAAACTAAACACATTTAATTTATGACTTAACATGGACATATTACAAACATGTACTAATATAAGACACATTTAATAATTAAAAAATTAAAATGTCCAGATTTAAGCACATTTTTTTAATTAAATGATTTGAGCTGATTTTAACTAACACAACTAATTTAAATTTATTCCAGAATCAATATGATCAGCTGATTGAACTAGCTAAGTGCCAAATTGAGCTGAATTGAGCTAACACGAGCTAAATCAGCTTGTAAAAAAGTGCGAATCAAACTAGTTGACCTGGGCATTTTATGTTCGGTTATCCCATCAATCCACACTCGAGCAATGTAGCTTGCTACGGCCTCTTGGAACCTTTTGGTGGGGGCTCGAGTTATTGGCCCCAAAGGCAGCTCCATGGATTCGGCATCTAGCTTCTTGGGTGAGCTCGCATCAAAGATGAATGCTTGGGACTATTTGGCTGCCCTATTTTAGCACTATAAATAGGTGAAATCAGATTTTGTTCATTTTGAATGAAACTCTGTTCATTTGGTGAGAATTACTTTTCTCTGATTTTGTACAAAGACTTATTGGCCTATCTACAAAGCTAGTGGCATCAACCCGTTCTTTGTTTTATCCCGAACTTATCACTTTAGCAAGTGTGGCATTCGAACCCTATACCGAGGTTCCTATCTTTCTAGATAGTGGGTCGAGGTTTTGATTGCACTTTTCTGTCAATCTCATTAAACGTATAAGTGTTGCGTCGACACTTACTAGTGTTGGTTCTTACTTGTTTCTTGAGCTATTTTTCTTTCCTTCATTTTATCATAACCGAACACATCCTTTTTAGCCATTTTTTTCCTGAACCTTTGTTGTTATAAAACAATATTGAGCCTATTTTATCAATTTTATCTATTAGCTATACATTTGTTCCTTACTTCATCATAGACAATCGGGCAACACAAATACGACTCGACTCCACACCGAGGCAGATCGTATCAATTGACTTATCAAGTTTTCTTGTGGCATCATTCTTTCTTTTGTTTAAACCGAACTTATCACCCTTTTTTTGGCGTGGCGTTCATATACCTTTTGTTCCTATCACTTTTGACAGGGGGTCAAGGTCCTTGCTGTTTGTTATTTGTTTTTAAACACTAAATCACTAAAGATCCATTTTGAGACTGGAGTCAACAATCCAATATTGTTGGTTCATTCTCGATCTTAGCCAAATTATCCATTGTTTACTTAACCATTTTACCTACTACCATTATTTGAAGCCATTTATCCTATTTTGTTTTGTTTAACCCTGAGACGAACTATCCTTACCCAATTCACGATCGGGCAATCTAAACGACTCGAATCATTCTAAAATGAGTTTGTATCATTTGGTATCAGAGCTAGCAAATTTGGAGTAAGAATCGACGTTCTTGGCATTACAGTATTGTAGTTTATTTGAAAAAAAAATCAAATTTTTAAAATATAATTTAGCATCCATTCAAATTCAATGAGTGAATATCAAGTTTTGCAAGTAAGAAAAAAGAAAAAAAAGTTAGTTTTGAAAATTCTACTTGCTGCCCGAAATCATCCATTCAATATCCTACCAGTCGGCCACACCATAACTCAAGCATTTGTTTCTAGCCTACATTCTTGTCCTACAACAAATCCTACCATTAAATCGACAACGCTTTGGAAATCGACCCACAATGACTGCTTTTAAGTTTAACTAGTCCTTTTGAGAACTTAGAGAGGCGGAGTGAGCGGAAAATGGCAAGAGAAAGTGAGAGTATTCGAGCAAGTAAGATCCAAGTGAGTGTGATTTCTTTGTGAGTGGATAGTGAGGTTGTTTTTTGTTGTGAGTTCCTAAAATGTCACAAAGTTCGAAAAGAAATCCAAACGTGGAAGGCAAGTTCCGTCGTATAAGAAACGTTGGAGTAGGCATCCCTTCAAGCACTCATGCGAGAAATGGAGTGGTTATTTGATCGTAAACTCAAACCAGTTGAAGATCGATTATTTCAAGTCGAGACACGAGAACAGAGCATGGCAAGTCCGAAAGGTGTAAGGCGAGAGCGCAGGCGTCCAAACCAAGATCCCTATGAAGAAATTGATCAAGAAAGTGATCATTCATCTGCCTGAAGTGTACGTCAACGAGGCCGCCAATGACATCGGGGCCCTAGAGATCGAGATCATCTAGATGAGAACCTTAAGAATATTAAGATGACGATTCCACCATTCCAGGTTAAGAATGACCCTGAAGCTTATTTGGAGTGGGAAAAGAAGATTGAGCTTGTTTTTGAATGTCACAATTATTCAGAGAGCAAAAAGGTGAAGCTCACGGCAATCAAGTTTTCAAAATATGCAATTGTGTGGTGGGACCAGCTAGTAATGAGTCGAAGACGAAATGGTGCAAGACCCATCTCCATTTGGGATGAAATGAAGTCTGTCATGCGGAAACGATTTATTCCTTCGTACTACCATCAGGATCTATATCAACGACTCCAAAACCTTACTCAAGGCAATAGAAGCATTGAAGACTATTATAAAGAAATTGAGATAGCAATGATCTGAGCTAATATTGAGGAGGATCGAGAGGCGAGAATAGCCAGATTCCTTGCGGGCTTAAACCGTGACATCACCAACATAGTTGAATTACAACACTATGTTGAAGTGATGGACATGATCCACATGGCGATTAAGATTGAAGAACAACTTAAACGAAAAGGAGTTAGTCGATCCTATGCCAATCCCTCCACAACAAATGGAGCTAAGGAGTCAACAAACCCCCTGTTCGAACAAAGGAGCCAGTTGTAGTAGCTAAGTCTAATCAGCCCGTTGGCGAGTCAAGTTGAAATAAAAATGAGCAAGTGCCAAATCGCGTGAGAGATATAAAATGTTTCAAGTGTCAAGGCCGAGGGCACATAGTTAGCTAATGTCCCAATTGACGTATTATGGTGGTAAGGGCTAACAGTGAAATTGAATTCGAGGAATAGGATGAAAATGAGCCTGAAATGCCATCTGATGATGAAGAAGAAGATTTAGAGTTACCCGTTGAAGGTGAAATCCTTGTGTTGAAACAAAGCCTCAGCGTCCAAAGTGCTGAAACTGATCAACAAAGGGAGAATATTTTCCACACACGATGCCACATCCAAGGCAAGGTATGTAGTATGATCATTGATGGTGGAAGCTGTACTAATTTAGCAAGTAACATGCTGGTGGAAAAGCTAGGTTTGGCCACGACAAAACACCCAACTCCATACAAGTTGCAATGGTTGAATGATGGAGGAGAGCTTAAAGTGACAAAGCAAGCTGTGGTAGCATTTTCCATCAGGAAGTACCAAGATGAAGTGGTGTGTGATGTAGTACCCATGCACGTGGGACATCTCCTTTTGAGGCGTCCATGGCAGTTTGATAGGTGCATAATCCATGATGGTTATACAAATCGATATACATTTAAGCACCATGGCAAAAATGTAACCTTAGCGCTACTGACTCCAAAACAAGTGTACCAAGATCAATTGAAACTGAGAGAAAAGAAAGAAAAAGTAAGAGAAAAAAAGATTGAAAAAGAGAAAGAAAAGAAAAACTGATAAAAAGAAAGGAAAAAAATGAGGGAGTGGGGGTAAAAGTACAAAAGGAACAAGAAAGTTAAAAAGAAAATGAGAGTGGTGAAATGAGCATATTTGCGAGGGAAAAAAAATAAGGAAGTCCTTGTTGCACCAGCCCATGTTTGTACTTATGTACAAGGAATGTTTATTCAATGCTAACGAACTTGAAAACTCTTTGCCTTTGTCTGTTGTTTCATTGCTTCAGGAATTCGAAGACGTTTTGCCAGAAGAAGTGCCTCGCGAATTGCCTCCTTTTCGAGGTATCAAACACCAAATAGACTTTGTTTCTGGGGCTACAATTCTGAATCAACCATCTTACCAAAGCAACCCTGAGGAAACTAAAGAGTTGCAATGACAAGTAGCTAAATTAATGGAGAAATGTTACATACAGGAGAGTCTAAGTCCATGCGCGATACCTGTTCTGTTGGTGCCTAAAAAGGATTGTTCATGAAGGATGTGTGTAGATTACCGAGCCATCAACAAGATTACTGTCAAATACCATCATCCCATCCCTAGACTTGATGATAAGTTGGACAAGCTTAGCGGTGCTAAGTTGTTCTCTAAGATCGATCTGGATAGCGGCTATCATCAAATTCGTATGCGGGACGGGAACAAGTGGAAGACCGTGTTCAAGACCAAATACAGATTGTATGAGTGGCTAGTGATGCCATTCGACCTCACCAATGCCTCAAGTACTTTCATGAGGTTGATGAACCACGTTTTGAGGTCTTTCATTGGTCGTTTTTGTGTAGTTTGTTTTGACGATATTTTAATCTATAGCAAATCCTTATCTGATCATCTTGAACATTTGCATGCTATTTTGGAGGTTTTACGAAAGGAAGTATTATATGTAAACCTTCAGAAATGTAACTTTTGTACTTACAAAGTTATTTTTCTAGGTTTTGTTGTAAGTCCGAGTGACCTCGAGGTGGATCAAGACAAAATTAAAGCGATACAAGAATGGCCACGTCCAACCAACATCAGCCAAGTTAGAACCTTTCATGGCCTTGCAAGCTTCTATGGGAGATTTGTACCAAACTTTAGCACTCTTGCTACCCCATTAACCGATATTATCAAAATAAATTCTTCTTCCATTTGGTCTGACGAACAAGAATCTGCTTTTGATAAAATCAAAGATTGTTTAACTAATGCTCCACTTTTGTGTTTCCCGAATTTTAACAAAATTTTCGAAGTGGAATGTGATGCTTCTGGCATAAGAATAGGTGCAGTTTTAACACAAGAAGGGCGTCCGATGGCATATTTCAGCGAGAAACTTAACGAGGCTACGCTCAACTACCCACCTATGACAAGGAAATGTACGCATTGATACGTGCATTAGAAACATGGCAGCATTACTTTTGGTCGAAGGAGTTCGTTATACACACGGACCATGAGGCTTTGAAGCATTTGAGAAGGTAAACGAAGCTCAACAAACGTCACATAAAATGGGTCGAGTTCTTAGAATCCTCTCCATATGTCATTAAATATAAGCAAGGTAAGGAAAATATCGTTGCAGATGCTTTATAACGAAGTTATGCTCTTTTAAACTGTTTTGATGTTAAATTGGTTGGTTTCGATTATTTGAAGGATTTATATGCTGATGATTCTGAATTTAGATAAATTTACAAGTTATGTGTGCAAGGTGTGTATGATAAGTACTATCAGTGAGATGGATTCCTTTTTAGAGAAAATAAATTGTGCATACCCCAAGGATCAACTAGAGACGTGTTGGTTGATGAAGCGCACAGCGGGGGTTTAATGGGACATTTTGGTATTGCCAAAACTTTGGTTGTTCTTCAAGAACACTTCTATTGGCCGAAGATGAAACGAGATGTGGCTAAAGTGTGCGATCACTATATTGCTTGCAAGAAGGCGAAATCAAGGATCCAACCACATAGACTCTACACTCCGTTGCCAATTTTGGAAGCACCATTGATGGATATTTCTATGGATTTTGTTTTAGGCCTTCCTAGAACAAAGAATGAAAAAGACTCTGTGTTTGTTGTAGTTGATCAGTTTTCAAAAATGGCTCATTTCATTGCGTATAATAAAACTGATGATGCTTTAAATATTGCTAATCTATTTTTTAGGGAGATCGTGTGGTTGCATGGCGTTCCAAGAACCATTGTTTCGGGCTGAGACACCAAGTTTCTCAGCCATTTTTGGAGGACCTTATGGGGAAAGCTTGGCACTAAGATGTTATTTTCAACAACAAGCCATCCCCAAACTGATGGCCAAACGGAGGTCGTTAATCAAGTTTTGTCAACACTACTGTGGGCTATTAATTGAAAGAATCTAAAAACTTGGAAGGAGTGTCTACCTCACATTAAATTTGCGTACAATCGATCGGTACACTTGGCTACCAAGTATTCGCCATTTGAGGTAGTGTATGGATTTCATCCCTTAACCCCGTTGGATTTGTTACCTTTTCCTTTTGATCAGTTGACGCATGTAGATGGAAAGAAAAAGGCATATTTTGTGAAACAATTGCATCAGCGAGTTAGGGATAATATTGAACGAAAAACTGAGCAATATATTAAAGTCAACAAGGGACATAACTGAGTGACGTTTCAACCCGGCGACTGGGTTTGGATTCACATGCGCAAGGAAAAATTCCCAGTTCAAAGACGATCCAAAATTTTTCCAAGGGGAGACAGTCCTTTTGAAATCCTGGAAAGGATTAATGATAAAGCCTATAAGATAGACTTACCTAGTGAGTATAGGGTTAGTGCTACTTTTAATGTTGCTAATTTATCCCTTTTTGATGTAGGTGACTATTTGGGGACAAATCACCTCGAAGATGGGGGATTGATGCGAACCCGACTGCATCATGTTACGACACCACTCGACGCCATCGGGAACGGCCTAAACACGAGGGCCCCAAGTGCAAGATGAAGCTTAACTTCAGCTTAATGAGCTCAATCTTAGTTTTCCCAGCTTATTCCTAGCTCGACCCATCCAATGGAGCTCAATTCAAATTGATTCTAGCTCATTGAGTTTTATTTTAATTTATTTAATTTCATGAATTTAAGTTGCTGAAATAAATAGAGTTAGTTTAATTAGTTGATATAGCTCCATAATTATTAAGTATTTAATTTGTTTAAATCGGACATTTTAATTATGTGTCTTAATTACGTTCTTTGTTAATACATGTTTTAAATATATCCTAATTAGTACATATCATAAATTTTTTATCTCATTACATCTAATTATTTTGTCTTGCTCTTGTCATTTTTAATATGTCTAGCTTATTACATGTTTTAATTATGTTTTTGTTAGCCGAATTAAATTAGGTGGCTGGACTATAATTACTTTGTCTTAATTTAGTTAGTATGATAATTAGTGTCTAATTTGTCTTGATGCCATTTAGTTCAATCGAACATACATTTGAACTTAATTTAGTTCATGCTTTTCTTGTAGGATGGTCGAATGCATGAAGGAGCATTAAAGTCCAAGTGCATGCATGGTTCAATATAATGTATGGGAGCATACATGAATGGCTGGATACATGGATGGTTGAATTCATGGATATGGCTCATTCTTTGATAATTCAAGGTGCTTATTTAGCCAAGGAGAGCAGCCAATTTCACTTCCCAAAAGCTGGCCGATCCACTCCCCAAAACAGCAACTATGCGTTCACATTTGGAGTTCACACCAAGGACCATTTGGCTGATCATTGTTCACACTTCCAAAGATGTTTCCAGCTCTTTTTTCACACCTTCAAGGCTGCTCACGTCCTCCTTTCATGATGGTATCTTTTCAGCCAAGAATTGCATTTTAATAAGCTCATTTAAGCTCAATTGGCTGAACCTAGTTGCTGCCATGTACCATGCAACTTCTCCAAGTGCATTTGCTCTTCTAGAAATCGTTCATTGAGCTTCAAATTCAGCTGAATTTAGCTCCAGCAATTTAGTTTTTATTTCCAAAATTTTCTAGCATTTTCTAGCCTAATTAATTACATAGATATTAAGTCTTTGCTTAGGCCATTCTGCTACCTAGTTGAACATAAATAGTTCATTTTCATTGTAAAAGGACATTTTTGATCATTTGATTAATATCATATTACATTGTGAGTGTTCAAACTCTCATTGTTCTCTTTAGACTGAATTGACTTATCAAGACAACTCTTGTGGCGTCAATCTCGTCTTTCTTTCGAACTTATCACTTTTATAAGTGTGGCGTTCACCTATACCATAGGTTCCTATCTCCCTAGATATCGGGTATCGATTCTATCATGCTTTCCGACAATCACCTTAAAACATTTAAGAATCGAGTCCTAACCTTTGTTACGGGTTCATTCTTTGTTTTGAGTTCACTATTCCATCCATCCATCTTTCTTATCTTTGTTTATTTCGCTGTTTAAACTATCTTCTTTCAAAATATAAGCCATTGTGAACTTATTACCATCTTTCGAATCAGCCTACTTTGAACCATCAAGTCTTACTTAATTTTACGATCGGGCACATCAACGACTCGACTCACTCACTGAGCTAGTTCGCATCATTTGGTATCAGAGCTGGTAAAAATTTAGTAAGTATCGACATTTTTAGCATTCTTGGGATTGTATTAGCTGAAAAAAGTTCGTAAAAAAATTCGTGAAAAAAAAGATAAGAAATATATATTTGTGAAAGAGCAATTCGAGATATTGAAAGAAAACAAAAGAGTCACGAAAATATAAAAAAAAAGAAGGTGAAGTTTGATTGAATCAATATTTTTTTCTACCGGAATCTATTCTTTTCGACAAAATCATTCAGCTACACTTTTGTTCATTTTGTTTCTAGCTTACCTTTATACCCATATCAAGTCCTAATACGATTCACCTCGGTGTTGAGTCGAGTCGTATTTGTGTTGCCTAATAATCTACTAAAAATTAAAAAACTATGCAAACTTATTAATTTAAATAAAACTATATTAAATTAAAAAGTCCTAAAAAACATTGGCCCAATAATCAATCAGGCCTATGAGATGTTTCATCTTGCACTTGGGCCCCTCAAGTTTAGGCAAATTCTGATGTCGGCGAGTTGTGTCAAAACATGAACTTGAGCGGAAAAAGGCAAGAGTTCGGAGAGACTATTAGAGTGTTAAAAGCCAAGTTGTGTGAATTTTTTTTGTGAGAGGATTGTGAGGTTTGTTGTGTGATTACACAAAATGTTAAGAAGTTCTGAAATGAATGATGATTATGGCAATGCTTTGTCCGACCCAACATATCAAGCAATTGTTCACGAGATGGTTCAAATGCTTCAAAGAAAATTGGAACCCGTTAAAGAACGATTGAAGCAATTGGATGAACGATTCCAACGGGAGCAAATTTCTTCAAGTCAAGGAATGGAAAAAAGATCATCATGGAGACAAACATCCAATGATTTGGTGAGAAGAGATTCATACCATGATTCCTATTCAACGAGAAATTCAAGACAACGCAAAACAAGTTCCGAGTTTAAAGCTTCTCATGGTGACGACCACGAAATCATAAGTAATCCTTCGTATGCACCAAGGTACTCAACCATTGAGAACCAATCTCAAAAAGGTGATCGTTTTTCGTATGTACATCATTCCATACATACCCAACGTGAGTCTTTCCATTCTGATTCATTTGTAACATCTCCATCTTGTAAAGAAAGTAAGAGACAAAAGAAATAAAAAGAAAAGAGAGGCAAGAGATGTTAATGAGGGAAAATGAGCGAATATGGAATGAGATTGAGAGATGAAAAAGAACAAGAAATCGAAAAAGAAAAAGACAGTAAAAGAAAGGAAAAAGAGATTGAGACTGAAAAAGAATGTGATCAAGAAAAGAAAATTGAAAAAGAGAGTGAAAGAAAAGAAAATGAGAAAGAAGTGAGTGTCATCAAGTCTTCCAAAATAAAAGACACTATGGTAAAAGAACGAGAGTTTGAAAATGAGTTAGAAAAAGAAACAAGTTAAAAAAATGAAAGCGAACAAGCAAGGAACATTTTTTCTAACCAACATGTGAGTTTTCCTCGTGTTGCTTCTTCTCAGGTTCTTGATGATTCGATTGGAAAATTCCAGCTTCATTACCTTTCTAATAAGAGGCAATTTTGATTGAACGAGAAAGGTAAGATTCTAGATGACCTTAGTCCATCAACGCTCAAAGGTAAACAAGGTAAGGGTTCTTTGTTATGCGAGTCTCAACAAATTCACTCGTATGCTAGTGACAAGATTGCTGAAAACATTTTGTGAAACAGCTTCTCATGTTGAATTGGCTCATTGTCGTTCGTCTATTATTATTGATGATTTCATTTCAACTAATGCCATGAAAAGTTTTTCTGTGATAAGTTTGTGGTTGGCAATTTTATTGAAGGCGCTCGATTAAATGGGCATGAACAAAGTGTGATCGTGTGTGAAAAAGATTATTCACATACAAAGTTCAATTTGTATGATTGTTATATTCTGATTGATGTTGATTTTGCTTTACATAGCAATACGAAGTGATTTCCTGATTCGTTGTGTAAATTTCGCATACTCGTGTAAATTTGTTTTAATGATATTTGAGAAGCTTGAATGTTTGTATGTTTGCCTGCCTAAATATGGTTTGCTTGGCATGTGCGATTTATTGGTGAAAATGAAATTTTTATTGCGTTGTGGAATGAGTGATCCAACCCATGTTTTTAAGCCCAGAGTATACGGACCTAAGATGTAGCTAAGTAAAGGTGAGTATTGTAATTTTGTTTGGAATAAATGTGTTGAACTTTTTCATATTTTTTGAATTTTATCACTAAGTGTGAAGACAAAGCATGTGAATATTGTTGCCATGCAAAGTCAAAATTCAAATGACGAATTGGACAATTGCTCCATATTGTGGTTTAAAAGGCTTGAACATGTTTTGCATGATCATGACTTAAAATTGCATAGTGTCCTTTCTATGATACCGATCCTGAAATTGTCACATGAAATTGAAATGGCAAGAGAATACTTTGTCTTTGACCCCGGTGCACATCATTCTAAATCGTTGTCTAAGGGTTTCGAACCATGGAAAGTTGAATTCCAAAATTATAGCTATCGAATGCCTTGTGACTCAGGTTTCTTGCCATCAATGAATTCCTTAATTCATTATGATAAGGTAAGTCCAACTTCTGTTTTCGATCCCGACATTGATTCATATGTTCAATTTTTGAACAAGATTTTTGAAAGCTCTTTTGAGTTTATAATTTCTAGTGTCACTAACCTATCTCTTTCTTGTGTAGGTGACACTCCGGAATGGTTCCCTCCAAAAGAGGGAGGGCGTGCAAATAACTAAATTTCTTTTCGAACCATTTGTGGTTTTCAAAGTTTTGGAAATGATTTTGTTCGGGTCATGAACAAAAGGGCTTGGGTCATGAATAAATGTTTAATAGTTAATTAAGTGTGCCTAAATGATACGATCAAGCCCTGTGAACGTCCTTGCTTCAGCTTATCAAGCGTCATTTGCAATTTATTGCAAGTTGAACTGAATTTTTATAAACTTATCTTTAGTTTAATAATTGAGTTGCTGGATATTTATTCAACTCATTTTAGTTTAATAAATAAGTGTTGCTCTTAATTAATCTAGTTTCTAGAGTTATTTATTGAGGCTTGAGTTAAGTTTATTTATTCATGCTTCTTTAATTAACTAGTTGCTGGAATAGTTAATGCATATGTTTAGTTTATTTACTTAAGTTAAGTATTTATTCCTGATATGATTAATAAGTGTTTAATATGTTTAATGAGTTATTTTAATGTGTTTATTACAGGAGTTCCTTCAGTTCATAACCGTTACATTTAAAAGCTGTTAAAACTTAATTGAAGTGACCTTTCAAGTGCTATTTGAATACAAAAGAAGGAGCTATTACAAAGGGGGTTTAATACATGATTTAAGGAAGTTTTAAAGAGCATTATGTACTCTTTAAATTTCAGCAGTAACCCTTTTTAGCTACTAGCGGTTTCTGTTCTTTCAAGAGAATAAATTAAGCATTCAAATCATCATTAAGGAGTTGATGTCTATTCGGCTACCCAATGGACAGTTCAAGAGTCATTTTTCAAGCCTTCATGGACATTCATTCAGCTGAATTGAAGAGAATTCAATGAAGGAGTTATTTGCTTCAAGAATTGATGTGAACCCTATCGTGTTATGTTTTGACACAACTCGCCGACATCAAAATTGGCCTAAACTTGAAGCGCCCAAGTGCAAGATGAAACATCACTTAGGCTTGAATGATTATTGGGCCAATTTTT